>NC_048280.1:1773358-1821717 GCF_009762535.1 Notolabrus celidotus
TGCACGTTTGCTGCACTACGTGAATCTTTCAAAGTTTCTGAGAAGAAAGACAACACTAAGGAGCGGCTTAAACAGGTAAGTTGTAGTTGTTGGAGAGTATTTTAGTGCAATAAGTTAATATCAGTGTTGGGGTTAAATTAGGGACAGTCATGGCTAAAGGCAGCCGCCCCAGATGAGCTGATTCTTGTCGGTAGTATTAACATCATGAACCCTCCATCAGCCCTCTCCTCCTCCTTCAGTGTCCTCCAGCCTCCCAGTGATGGTGTACATGTTCGGAGGGGCCTTCCTGTTGGGCGCGTCCAATGACGTGGCGATCCTCGGAGACTCTCTGTACGACGGGAAGGAGATGGCCGACAGGGGGAAGGTTATCATCGTATCGGTGAACTACAGAGTCGGTACGATGGGTTTCCTCAGCACCGGAGACTCCAGACTGCCAGGTCGGACCAAGACACCAACACTCTTGTCTTTTTTTAATGTTTCTCAGGATGTTCAGGATGTCTGGATTAAGCTCTACCCTCCATTCCCAGTATTTGGGAGCAGTTTAGTACCTGCTGGCTGTTTCACAGCATGCACGTGAAGAAAAGAACAACCTTATCAGTGTGTTAGCAGATAAACTGAGTCTGTTAGCTCAGCTGCTAAAATTTCTTCAGATGTTCTTCGGTTTTGAAAATTCAACTTCATGTCGTGTGTTTAAGTGTTTGAACTCCATGACAAAGTTCACGAGCTACACGTCCCGTGTGGGTTTGTTTTGGTTAAACAGGACAGACGACTCCGAAAGCTCAAGCACCAGCGATGAAGCTTTGGTAGTTAATTGAGATCAATTCAGCAGCATTGTAGAAGACTCAACATCAAGACCGGATCAGATCCAGTCCCATCTTCCAGACAGGACTCAGTCTGATCTCATCTTAATCCACCATGAGCAGAGCACTTTGCAGCATTTAGCAAGTTACAGTGGCAAGGACAAACTTCCTTTAACAGGCAGAAACCTCCAGCAGGACCAGACTCATGTTAGACACACATCTGCTGAGACCGTGTTGGAGAGAGGGATAGAGGGAGATGAAGAGAGAGAGAGAGATGATAGTGGGGAGACGGATAGTAGTAGTTGTAGCAGCTGGAGTCTGGCACGTCCACAGCAGCAGAGATCCAGAGGAACCTACGAGACAAGGGAGCTCAGGGACTCCAGAAAGGTCTATGGTTAGTAACTTTAATGGGACAGGAAGAGTTAAAGTAAGAGACAGGCAGAGAGAGGAGAGAGAGAGGATCCCAGTGTTTCACTCTAAACCTATATCATCATAACTAAGACCTGGTCCAAGCCTGATCCAGATCTAACTATAAGCTTTATCAAAAAGGAAAGTTTGAAGCCGACTCTTAAAAGTAGAGAGGGTGTCTGCCTCCCGGACCCTGACTGGTAGATGATTCCAAAGGAGAGGGGCCTGATAACTGAAGGCTCTACCTCCCATACTACATTTAGAGATCCAGAGAAACCTACGAAACAAGGGAGCTCAGGGACTCCAGAAAGGTCTATGGTTAGTAACTTTAATGGGACAGGAAGAGTTAAAGTAAGAGACAGGATCCCAGTGTGTCACTCTAAGCCTATAGCAGCATAACTAAGACCTGGTCCAAGCCTGATCCAGCTCTAACTATAAGCTTTATCAAAAAGGAAAGTTTGAAGCCAAGTAAAAAAAGTAGAGAGGGTGTCTGCCTCCTGGACCCTGACTGGTAGATGATTCCAAAGGAGAGGGGCCTGATAACTGAAGGCTCTACCTCCCATACTACATTTAAAGACTGTAGGTACTAGCAGGCTGTCTACGGCAGAGATCCAGAGGATCCTACGAGACAAGGGAGCTCAGGGACTCCAGAAAGGTCTATGGTTAGTAACTTTAATGGGTCAGGAAGAATTAAAGTAAGAGAGAGACAGACTGAGGAGAGAGAGGGGATCTCAGTTCATGAAACTGCGGTTGTTTTGAAAAAGAGTTGAAGGCATTTATTCCAGTCTCAGGTGAGGCAGGTTAAGGGCTGAGATTTGACCAATTGGAACATTTTGACTACATTTTTTTCCTGTAACCCGGCTCTCTGTATCACAGTCCTGATTTTCTGGCTTCAATCTGATCAGATGACTTTTTAACACCAAGAGGAAACAGCTCAAATGTTTTCCGTCCACCTCTCAGGTAACTACGGTCTGTGGGATCAGCATGCTGCCATCTCCTGGGTCCGCAGGAACATCGAGGCGTTTGGAGGAAACCCCGACAACCTCACCATTTTCGGCCAATCCGCTGGAGCCGCCAGCGTCAGCTACCAGGTCGGCTGCTGGAGTAATACAGATCATCCCTGCTGTAATGAGTCTCATCATGCTGATCTATGTCCGTCCTGTCCCCTCAGATGCTGTCTCCCTACAATAAAGGGTTGTTCCGCAGAGCGATCACACAGTGTGGTGTGGCCCTCAGTCCCTGGGCTATCCAGAGGGCACCCATGGCTCTCACCAAGAAGGTCCACATTCTCTCTGCTGTCTTGTTATGCAGATGATACCATGATGGTTCAAACTCTCCTCTTGTGTTGTATTGACCGATGTCTTTGTTTCTGCAGATCGCTCGAAAAGTCGGCTGCTGGAGAACCGATGAAGACGAGATGATAACCTGTCTGAAGATGTCGGACCCTGTCGGTCTCACCATGGCTGGAAAAATTGACATTCTGCTTATTCTGGGAAAAGGTATCTAAGGTGGTGAGATGGGGGGTGGGGGTTTGAGGGGGTGAGGTTCTTGTGGGTTTTGTAGGCGATTAGCAGGCCTCTCTGTCCTTCCTGCAGGTGTGGTCATGGATCTCCTTGAGCTAGCGCCCGTGATCGATGGTGATTTTATCCCAGATGAGCCCAGTAAGCTGTTTCACAACGCGGGACAGTTTGATTACCTGGCCGGGGTCAACAGCATGGACGGACACATCTTTGCTGGTGTCGATGTTCCTTCTATCAACGGGAAAAATGCCACCACCCCGTGAGTACCGCCGGCTTCATAGTGAGAGCACTTTCGTGGTTTTGGCGATACTTGGTGTTGAGGTTGTGTTACCGTCTCACGTTTGTCCTCTCGTCCCCTCAGAGCTCAGGTGAAGAGTCTGCTGACCGGTCTGACCAAAGAGAAAGGGAGTGCCGCTGTCTCCTCAGCATACAGCACTTACACCGCACACTGGGGTTCCACTCCTGAACCGGGTACGGTGAAGAAGACAGTGGCCGACATCGAGACGGACTTCCTGTTCCTGGTTCCGACTCAGATCGCCCTCCAGCTCCACGCCAACAACACCAAGTCAGCTCCCACACCATAAACCAATCAATCTTTATTTATAAAGCACCAAATCACAACAAATGTTCTCCTCAGACTCTTTCCTAACAGAGCCGGTCTAGACTGTACTCTGTGTTCTATTATTAACAAAGACCCAACATCAAGACAGGATCAGATCCATAGTTCTAGAGAAGTAATAGGGCACTATGAGCTCTTAAAGACACAAGGGTGTCTGACCATTAAGAGCTTTGTAGGTCACCAGTGTAGAAGGGTGATCTTGATAAGTCCTGTTCCTTGCCAAGAACCCCACTTAGAACATCATTGGTAAAATTATTTCTTACTTTTAAATAATTTTGTGTTCTTGTTGTTTGTCCCTCAGTGGAGCCCATACCTACTCCTACCTGTTCAACATGGAGACTCGTATCCCAGGATTCCCTAGCTGGGTGGAGGCGGAGCACGCCGAGGACCTGCAGTACCTGTTCGGTAAACCCTTCGCCACGCCACTGGTCTACTTCCCCCGACACAGAGACCTGGCTGGGTACATGATCGCTTACTGGACCAACTTCGCCAAGACCGGGTAAACTCCCAGCATGCACTGCAAATATTCAGGTCAACACATTTCAGTACAACAAGGTCTGTTTCTAGAGGTAGTACACCAGCTAATATTGTCTTTACTGATCTTTTTGAGTCCAAAGAGCCAGACCTTAACGGTTTGTTTTGCCGTTTTTGTTGTTGTCTGTACTTGTTTTCAGTAGTTTGCTGTCCAGGGATATCTGTTTTGGTCTGATGTGGTCTGAACCAGTAGTCTGATTCAGTTTGAAGTAGTCCAAATGAGTCTGAAGTGCTCACAAGTACTCCAAACTGTCAAAACACTGACCTAAACTAGCTTGAAGTTGTGTGAAGTTAGGTTTTGACCAATCAGTGGTCTTAACGCAGGGATCTGAAAAAGTGTGATATTGTAAATTCTCACCTTTCTTCCTCACAGTAATCCCAACACAGGGGAGAACAGAGTCCCTGTGGCCTGGCCCCCCTTCACCAAATACCACCAACCCTACCTGACCATCAACCACAAGATGAGCAAGTCTTCTGTCAGGTACACCACACCCTGTTATAGTCCAGTTCTTCCTTTATGTCCTGAGTTCTGCTCTGCTGGAAGGCGGCCATTTTTCTACGATGTAATGTTTAAGATGGGAAGGTGAAATGCTGTCATACTGCTGTGCTGTGTTTCTGATTCATACAGTATGACCACAGTGAAACCTCTCAGAGACATCAGGACATATTTTGAGCTAAAAATATAGCTTTTAGCAACCAGACAGCCAATTTTAAACACACAGCCACTTCCTAGCTAATTACACTGTTAGCTAGGAAACGTTAATAGCTTTAGACAACACTAGGAAATGAGTATATCGCTGGCTAACAGTAATTTTAGCTAATTTGTGCTTTTATGCCAACATAAAGGGAAACTTTGGTAATATTTAAAGTCAAACAAAAGCTAATCATTAGCATATAGCCACTACTTTTCTAAAAGTAGAGGGTGCCTGGGAGTTAATGCTGAACTCACAATGTGATACATTATGCAAAGGCGATACCTAGCTAATGGTTATTTTAGTTACTTTTTGGCTTAATGCTAAACTCAGCTGACTCAATGGTACATTTTTGCAGCTAACAAGACAACAGACATTTAGATTTGGTTTCTTTTTGGCTACGATTATATGACACCAGGGGAATCTACAAATCCCTTGCTAACTGTAATTTTGGCTCCTTTGTGGTGCGATGCTAACGTCACCAGTAGTCTAATGATAGCTAAAGAGTTGGCAACTTGTGATTAAACTTATTTGAAGCTAATGAGTAGCATTTAGCTACTTCCTGTCTAAGCTAGAAAGAGTTGGAAGGCTAGCATCAGCATAAAACAGTGCCACACCACAGTTGAAAGTTAATTCCCAGCTAGCATGTTGTTTATCTGTGCTCTGACATTAGCCTAAGATTTATCTTCTTGTTGTTAGAATTTTATTCATTTTTCAACATTATGCAGATAAATATAACGACGAAAAAAGGAAACAAATCACAAAAATATTGATGAGATCTGAGTTGCTGGCCAATCAGAGAGCAGTTGAGTGATGATCCCACTCTCAAAGCATGAGGGACTCATCTTTAGTCTATCATCTCAGCTGCTTTCTGTATTTCATTACAATAGAAACAAAAACTGTGAGCCAATAACTGGAAATACACTTCAGACAATTGAATATTTACGTTTCTTTGTTGTCTCTGTAGCTACAACCTGAGATCAGAGTACGTCAACTACTGGTCCCAAACTTACACAACCTTCCCGTCCATCAGAAGGGAAGAAGAATGACGCACACGGAGGGACGAAGACAGGAGGGAAGCAAACCTGGTTCTACTGTCTGTTAAATAAAACATGAAGTCTGATTGATTGAAAATTAGCTTTTCTGGTCCTTTGTTATTTTATTTTTTTCAGCAAGTATATTACAGAGGTATCAAACTGTCTCTATTTTTATTGATACCATTTAACTCAAAGGAGGATTCCAATTACCTGACTTGCTAGTGCCCTTAGGTTAAAAGTGTAAACCTCTTTGTTTGATATCATTAGGGCTGGGTGTGTTTTCCTTCCTGCTTTTGCTCTCCGTAGTGACTGTTGTTCCTGCAAACATGCACACTTCCATCCATCCATCATCTTGACCATTAGCTTGACCGCCTATCCCAGGGGTGTCAAACTCATTTCAGTTCAGGGGCCACATACAGCCCAAGTTGATCTAAAGTGGGCCGGACCAGTAAAATCACAACATAACATCCTATAAATAATGACAACTCTAAATTTTCCCTTTGTTTTAGTGCAAAAAAAGTACAAGCACATTCTGAAAATGTTCACATTTAATGAATATCTTTCTACAAAAACTCTTGTATTTTCTGCCATGATGAGTCTCATAGTGGGCTGAATATTTTACTCTTTAAGCCCTGAAACCATAGACTGTATAAAATATGGACGTAGTATCCGTGACGTCACCCATCTGTTCTTAAGAGCTGTTTTGAAGCAAATCGACGGCAGCAGCCATATTGGTAATGCGGAACTCAACTAGGCAGAGTGTGACGTAGTGTGAGTCTCTTAGCCAATGGCTGTGTGTTCCCGACCGGGAGTCACGTCAGTCATGTCCTTATTTGGGCAAAACTCATAATCTTAATATCTTCTTAACCGTCATGTTAGAAAAAAATCCCCCCCCACCGTACAGTGTGTGCCGATAGAGAGATTAGCTTCTTAGGGCCAAGCCGTTTTTTGAACCAGGCTGTAAACATGTTTATTAATGCTGCAAAGATCGTCTTTTTCCCATTCATGTCTATGTGGTTTCCGGTGTTTCTGCAGCCAGCCTCAAGAGGATTCTTGATGTATTGCAGTTTATATCACTTCCGCATTGGCTTCATCGTTTGAGACCGGAGTTTGCCGGTTGCCTGAAACCTGCTGCGAACACACCAAACACACAGGTTACCCATTCACCTGACACCGAATGGAATATTTACTGCAAAAGAAAAGATAGATTATAATAATGAAGAAGGTAAAGTTGACTTTTAAGTGGATCATCTTAAAGTGCTCTAAAAAGTCTTTATGAATCTCAACCGGATAATGCAAACAGCAAGTAGCCTAATCTATTTCCTCACTTTAAGAAAAAAGTCCCAGGAAAAAAAACACCTTTCAGGTGCGCCCCGTCAACAATATAATTTAATGCGACCCCTAGAGGACAAATCTGAAATCGCAGTTACTTTTATTGAAAAATTGCAGTCTTAATGTCTTCTATGTAACCCTTTCATTTTGCAAAGTTATTCCGCGGGATGCATTGGAACCTCTGGCGGGGCGGTTTTGGCCAGCGGGCCGCATGTTTGACACCCCTTGCCTATCCCGTTAGGGGGTCACAGGGGGCTGGAGCCTATCCCAGCTGGTTCAGGCGGAAGGCAGGGTACACCCTGGACAGGTCGCCAACCTATCTAATGGCTGATTTATACTTCTGCGTCTCCCCTACGCAGCAGGGGCTGACGCGGACATGAGCCCCACATACTTCTGCGTCGGTGTGTCCGTGTCGCGCAGCAATTCTCCGCCGAAACGCCTGAGGGCAGTGTGGTCTCTCTGATAGCCGGCCGCCTGCTTCCGGCCCCTTTACGATCTCTGTTTACTTTTCCACAGTTTCAGAGCGTGTTCTGTTAATCTACAGCTGATACATGTTGCTGTTTATCATACAGACATGATTACATGAAGAACAGAGAGGAGGAGATGAAATACACGGCCGATGTCCGGGATCCCGGAAGTGTTGTAAATGCGGGAAAGACAAAGCCGACGAGCGGACCAATCACAGAGCTTGCCGTCCGCGTCGGCTCTACGGGGAGTTACATTTTGGAGGAGGTGCACGTCAGCTACGTGCGTAGGCCTCGGCGTAGGTACGGGAGCTACGCGGACCCCCGGCGTAGGGTACGCCGTTGATTCAACGCAGAAGTATAAATCAGCCTTAAGGGCTAACACAGAGAGACAGACAACCATTCACGCACACACGCACACTTACGGGGAATTTAGAGTGATCAATTAACCTGGTGAGCATGTTTTTGGACTGTGGGAGGAAGCCGGAGCCCACACACTCCATACAGAAAGGCACCTGCCCGACCGGGGATTCAAACCAGGAACCTTCTAGCTGTGAGGCAACAGTGCTACCCACTACACCACCGTGTAGCCAGAAGCACACCTCTCATAATTAAATCCAGACTTCTGGATCAGGCGGCAACCTCCGGTCTAAAAATATGAGTCCAATGCAGAAGTGTTAGAAGCTGCAGTTCATCGAGGATCCTCTTGAGGCTGGCTCCGGAAGTACCGGAAGTCACATACACATGAATGGGAAAAAGACGATCTTTGCAGCGTTAATAAACATGTTTACAGCCTGGTACAAAAGATGAGTGTAGTCTGAATAGCTCATTTCTCGATGTCCTCTCACTGTGAGGGGGGTGAATTTTTTTCTAATTTGGTAATTTAGAAGATATTGAGATTACTAGTCTTCCAATGAGAGGCTCAGCTGCCTGCAGGAACACTGCAGCTGTTGGCTAGGAGGCTCAAAGCCCGCCTCTTTACGTCACACTGGCTCGACAGAAGCAATATGGCTGCCGCAGCCAATTGGTCTCAAAACAGCTCTTCAGAAACAGATGGGTGACGTCACGGATCCTACGTCCATATTTTATACAGTCTATGTTCTGGATACAAGTATTAGAATCTTTAAATAGAGTGTTGGTGTGTATTAGTGTGTATTAGTGTGTATTAGTGTGTATTAGTGTGTATTAGTGTGTTCTGGGTACATACAGATTTGAATACTTGTTTTCTTGGTTTCAGTCAGGAAGATAGAACCAGCTGCAGACCTCCATCATGGCCACCAGGGGGGGACATGACTCCAAATAATGTCTTATGGCGACTTGTGTCACTTCATGGAGGAACAGGTGGTGAGCAGAGATACTGATGAAACATAAAAAAGGAGGTGAAGTTTCCACTGCGAAGAGAGGAGGATGAATATGAATTAAAAAAACCAACATGACATTTTGACGAAGAGGAAGGAGGAGCGTCGAAAGAGGAGGTTCATTTAGTTCTGCATTACACGTTGCAAAAGAGTGTGAGGGCAGGAAACAGAGATGACACACTCAACGTTTTTATGTTCACATTCACACCACTGACAGACAGAGAGAGAGAGAGAGAGAAAGAAAGCTGAAGAAGAAGAAGAGGACAGGAAACTGAGAAAGAACAAGAGAGAGAGGACACGAAACATAACAAGGTGAAGGGGAAACAGGAGGAGAAGCTCACAAAGAGAAGAAAGGAAAGGAGAGGAGGTGAAGAGGAGCAAAAGAAAAGAGCAAGCAGAGAGGAAGAGAAGGAAGCGCAGTAAGTGGACGAGAAGTCAAGGAGGCCGAAGGAGCGAGGCTGTGAGCAGAAGAGGAAGTCAGAGAGAAGGGTGAGGGAGGACTCACCCTCTCCACTTTTCTTGGTGGAGAGACACCAAGAAAGTGGAGCACCAGGAGAAGAGGTGAAGAAAGAGGGGAGGAGAGGTGAGGAGGACCTGCCTGTCATCATGGAGGAAGACATCAGGAAACAGGGGATGCTCTATCTGCAGCAACAGAGGTTTGGAAAGGTACAACACCCACGCACACCACACACATGCAGGTCTTCATAGGGGGACTGTGAGACACAAACTGAGTCCAAGTGAGAGAGTCACATGAAGTACTCAGACTCCTAAAGCTAGCCAAATCAACACATGAATGCTAACTGCTTCCTCGATGCTAATCTTTCAGTTCCTCAGTTTTCAAAGAGTCCACCACTGTTCTATTTTTATCAAGACCTGTGTGTGTGTGTGTGTGTGTGTGTTTTTGCAGAAATGGAAGCGTGTGTGGTGCGTCCTGTACAGAGAAAGCGCCTGTTCGATTTCCAGACTGGAGTTCTTCGAGTGTAAAGACGGAGAGATGAACGACAAGACTCTACGCAAACAGCAAGAACACAAAAAGGTAGACTCGTCTCTCCTGGACTGAATGGACTCCACTATGTCATATATTTACATCCATGTTCTCTGCTATCCTGATTAGCTGTACTTAACTGCACTCAGTCTAAGCTTTATTCATATTTTTGGCTTTGGGGGCGTCGTTGGCCAAGTGGTCTAAGCGTGCGCCCCATGTACAGAAGCTATAGTCCTTGTCGCAGTGGTCACATGCACGACTTCAGGCCTCAACCATTTGCTGCATGTCTTCTCCCGCTCTCTGCTCCACCTATTTCAATCAATCAATCAATCAATCAATCAATCAATCTTTATTTGTATAGCGCCAAATCACAACAAACGTTATCTCAAGACGCTTTTACAAACAGAGCAGGTCTAGACCACTCTATGTCAAATTATGAACAGAGACCCAACTTCAAGACAGGATAAGACTCACCTGACCCCACCTTAATCCACCATCAGCATTGCACCTCGCAGTATTTAGCTAGTTACAGCGGCAAGGCAAGACTTCCTTTTAACAGGCAGAAACCTTGAGCAGGACCAGACTCATGTTAGACACACATCATGCCTCGACCGAGTTGGGTCTTGAAAGAGGGATAGAGGGGAGTAAGAGAGAGAGGTGATAGTGATGAGACGAGTAGTAAGTACATTTTATTTAGTATAGCACCTTTCACAGAATAAAATCACAAAGTGCTTCACAGGAATATATCCAACACATTCAAAGAAACAGACCATAGCATGAATAAAACATTAGTCTGAACACAGTGAGTCGAAGGCCTGTTTAAATAAATGTGTCTTCACAAGTTTTTTAAAGGCGACAACAGATATACCTGAACGAACATTTACAGGAAGAGCGTTCCACAGTGTCGGCGCCACCACTTCAAAAGCACGGTCACCTTTTGTTCTTAGACGAGCTCGAGGGACAACCAGCAAGCCCTGGTCAGAAGACCTGAGTGACCTACTGGTGAGGTAGGGGTGGAGCAGGTCGGCGATGTACTCAGGAGCCTGACCACGCAGAGCTCTGTACACGAAAACAAGAACTTTAAAATGAATCCTAAATTTAACTGGAACTGGTTGTCCGGCTGGACTTGGTCAACAGCCTTGCAGCAGCGTTCTGGACTAATTGAAGACGATGGAGGGACGGTTTACTGAGGCAGGTGAAAAGTGAATTAGAATAGTCCAGTCGGGATGAAACAAAAGCATGAATGATCATTTCCAGTTCAGGATGTGACACAACAGACCTAAGTTTGGCAATGTTTCGTAAATGGAAGAAGCATGACCGGGACAACTGTTTTATGTGGTGATCGAAATACATGGACTGATCGAATATAACTCCAAGATTTCTGAGTTTAGACTGGACATGAAGCTTATAGTTAGAGTGGATCAGGCTTGGACCAGCTCTTAGTTATGCTGCTATAGGCCTAGACTGCCGGGGGAACTGGCGCACTGACACACAGGGAGACTTTCCTACCCCCTTCCCCCCAAACCCCTCATCACTTACTTAAACTCTGCCTGTCCCATTAAAGTTACTAACCATAGACCTTTCTGGAGTCCCTGAGCTCCCTTGTCTCGTAGGTCCCTCTGAGCTGCTGCAGGCGTCCTCCTGAAGCGGACGTTCTGGACTCCAGCGGCAACAGCTTGTACTAGAACGTCCGCATCAGGAGGACGCCTACGGCAGCTCAGATCTGGATCAGGTTTATATATGGTTTCCTCTTTGCATGGTTCTGTTTTAACCTGACTTTGAGAATTAAGTGACAAACTGACACAGCCAATGGTTTCTGAAGTAGTTTTGAGTCAATGCAGTGAGTCTGTGTTTAATGCAGTGACTTCCACTACAGAGTCATGTCTGTTATTAATGCAGTGACTTCCACTACAGAGTCATGTCTGTGTTTAATGCAGTGAATTCCACTACAGAGTCATGTCTGTTTTTAATGCAGTGACTTCCACTACAGAGTCATATCTGTTTTTAAAGCAGTGACTTCCACTCCAGAGTCATGTCTGTTTTTAATGCAGTGACTTCCACTACAGAGTCATGTCTGTTTTTTAATGCAGTGACTTCCACTACAGAGTCATGTCTGTGTTTAATGCAGTGACTTCCACTACAGAGTCATGTCTGTTTATAATGCAGTGACTTCCACTACAGAGTCATGTCTGTTTTTAATGCAGTGACTTCCACTACAGAGTCATGTCTGTTTTTTAATGCAGTGACTTCCACTACAGGGTCATGTCTGTTTTTAATGCAGTGACTTCCACTACAGAGTCATGTCTGTTTTTAATGCAGTGACTTCCACTACAGAGTCATGTCTGTTTTTAAAGCAGTGACTTCCACTACAGAGTCATGTCTGTTTTTAAAGCAGTGACTTCCACTCCAGAGTCATATCTGTTTTTAATGCAGTGACTTCCACTACAGAGTCATGTCTGTTCTTAATGCAGTGACTTCCACTACAGAGTCGTTCTCCTCCCACTGGCAATGAAAAAAGTAGATGTAATCTAAGAAGCTTAATCCTCGTACATTAAAGGTGATCCCTCTTGTTTTAGGTGATCCGCCTGGCTGACTGTATCCGGGTGTCTGAGGTGGAGATGGACGGCTGTCCCAGAGACACGGGACCCTTCTTGATCGAGACCACCGAGAAGATCTACACGTTTTCTTCGGATAGACAACACCTGGACGACTGGACACACAAACTGTGTGAGATAGCCTTCCCTGTAGGTACACACACACACACACACACACACACACACACACACACACACACACACACACACACACACACACACACACACACACACACACACCTCGTGTTTGGCTCCTCTCCTTTCATCCCTCATTAGAGTGGGGGAGTCAGGGGAGGTAGAGCGTGCAGCCTTACCAGACGAGTGTGAGCTCTGGCTCAAACAGGCCTCCCGGCTCAGACTATCCTCTTTCTTGTTTCTCTCTCTTTTCTTATGAAAATGAAAATGAAGGAGGGGTGGAAGGTAGAGCATGCAGCCTTACTTGAGTCCTCGCCAAAAATTGAGTGTAGTGTTAGTTCAGGCTGTCCACGGCGCATGAGCTGCTCTGAACACCACTTGACTACATCTACTCATCCAATCAGCAAACAGAAAACAGCATACTGGTCATCTTAATTAAACTGCTCTGCCTGCCATCTCTTGCTGCTCTCCCTGCAAACTTATTCACCTCCTCCTCTCCAGCTCCTCCTTTCTGCTCTCTCTGATTTCACCAGTGTCATATGTATCTTCACTGATGCTCGCTCTGTTCTGTACCCAGGGGATATTTGCTGCTGCTCTCCCTGCCTCCCTTGGTGTTTCATGTATGCATATGGAAGAGAGAGGAGGTGTGCTCTCCCCACCTCAGACAAATGAAGATAAAAGACTGTTGGATTGTACCTAAGCTCCAGCGTGTTTACTTACCCTCTGAATCCTTCTGCAGAAAATGTCTCCAGGTCTTTGGTGCCACCAGATATGAATGGATTTACTGCTTTCCCTGTCCTCTTTCAAACATCTCTCTAAACACTCTTCTCTTTCTCTTTCCTCTTTTCTTTATCGGGGTGTGTGGGTGAGGAGGGAGGTAACACAGCTAACTGTGGAGCCTCCCTGACATGTCCGGGGTCTAACTTAACAGGACACTAGTGAAGAGAGGTGTCCACTTAATAACCCTGATTGCTCCTGCTGCCTGTCTTCCCTGTGTATCTCCATGTGTTGGTCATGGGGGAGATATATTATAGATATAGATATATAGATGGATAGAGTAATTAGCTGCCAGGTGTATCAGTTGTGTGTGTGTTTTGCATTAGCTTCTACAGCTTTCATTGTTTGTTATGCTAGCTCTGATTGCCAAAGTGACGACATGTGTACACAGTGGATTTCCCCTGAGAGGAAAGGTTGAACGTAATCAGCCGTGAGATGAAATTATGATGGACCGGAAACAAGGCTAACATTGAGGCTGCTTCGAGACGTCACTATGAATGAAGGTGTGATGTGTCTGTGTCAGAGTGTGAGCGGTTGTAGGTTTAGAGAACAGGTCGGTCAGAGTGTCGGCCCCTGCCCTGGACTCCTGAGAACAGGGCTCTTCTAAACGGTGGTGAGTTGCTGTGGGTCGAGTGTGAAGGCATAGAAGGCAGAGGAGGCTGAAAAACTCTGAGAAACTTAGAGCCGTGATGCCGCTGGTAGCATGCAGGAGTCAGAGTCCATTCACTGGTTGTTGCCTCTGATGATGGACAGCTGAGAGTCAAGAGGGTGACACCTCCATGCTGCAGCACAGAAAACCCCAAAACCCTGAGGAAGGACACACGAGAAACCAAACTAGGAAATAAACAAGATCAACACAAGAGTCCAGACCATGACAGGGTTCTGTTTCCTGTTCACTTCTTTTTTTATCTTTTTATTTATTCTAATTATTTTATTTGTAACTTTTTCAGACATATGGAATGAAATAAAATACAAAATAATAATAATGATACAATGAATGTAATGAATAAAAACACATGAATAAATAGAAAACATGTGAAAATATCTGTTTAAAAAATGTTTTTAAATAACATAATAAATTAAGATTGAAATATATATAAATGAAGAGTTCATTTGCAAAAACAAATAACTCTTTTTATACATTTTCAAATAACATATTTCATTTTTATATAGATTCCTAATAAAGTTACATTTTCAAGATACCTCTAATTAGCAAAGTATTTTTGACTTAGTCAAAGTCACCCAACCTCAGTTGATTGATAATACTAAAAGCTAGTAATAGAAAAACTATGTTTTTTTAAAGCATTTTTTCCCATTTTTTGAAAGTGAGTTAACTGTTTTTGCAAATGAACTCTTCAAATATTTACACTACCAGTCAAAAGTGTGGAAACACCTTCTCATTCAAGGGTTTGTATTTATTTTAATTATTGTAAACTCTGTAGATTAATACTGAAGACATCTAAACTATGAAAGAACATATATGGAATTATTTAATTTTTAAAAAAGTGTTAAACAAAGCAGAATATGTTTTATATTTTAGATTCTGTAAAGTAGCCCCCTTTTTCCTTCATGACAGCTTTGCACACTCTTGGTATTCTCTCAGTCTGCTTCATGAAGTGGTCTCCTGGAATGGTATTCTCTCAGTCTGCTTCATGAAGTGGTCCCCTGGACTGGTATTCTCTCAGTCTGCTTCATGAAGTGGTCTCCTGGAATGGTATTCTCTCAGTCTGCTTCATGAAGTGGTCTCCTGGAATGGTATTCTCTCAGTCTGCTTCATGAAGTGGTCTCCTGGAATGGTTTTCTCTCAGTCTGCTTCATGAAGTGGTCTCCTGGAATGGTTTCTCTCAGTCTGCTTCATGAAGTGGTCTCCTGGAATGGTATTCTCTCAGTCTGCTTCATGAAGTGGTCTCCTGGAATGGTATTCTCTCAGTCTGCTTCATGAAGTGGTCTCCTGGAATGGTTTCTCTCAGTCTGCTTCATGAAGTGGTCTCCTGGAATGGTTTCTCTCAGTCTGCTTCATGAAGTGGTCTCCTGGAATGGTATTCTCTCAGTCTGCTTCATGAAGTGGTCTCCTGGAATGGTTTCTCTGTCTGCTTCATGAAGTGGTCTCCTGGAATGGTATTCTCTCAGTCTGCTTCATGAAGTGGTCTCCTGGAATGGTATTCTCTCAGTCTGCTTCATGAAGTGGTCTCCTGGAATGGTATTCTCTCAGTCTGCTTCATGAAGTGGTCTCCTGGAATGGTATTCTCTCAGTCTGCTTCATGAAGTGGTCTCCTGGAATGGTATTCTCTCAGTCTGCTTCATGAAGTGGTCTCCTGGAATGGTTTCTCTCAGTCTGCTTCATGAAGTGGTCTCCTGGAATGGTTTCTCTCAGTCTGCTTCATGAAGTGGTCTCCTGGAATGGTATTCTCTCAGTCTGCTTCATGAAGTGGTCTCCTGGATTGCTTTCTCTCAGTCTGCTTCATGAAGTGGTCTCCTGGAATGGTTTCTCTCAGTCTGCTTCATGAAGTGGTCTCCTGGAATGGTATTCTCTCAGTCTGCTTCATGAAGTGGTCTCCTGGAATGGTTTCTCTCAGTCTGCTTCATGAAGTGGTCTCCTGGAATGCTTTCTCTCAGTCTGCTTCATAAAGTGGTCTCCTGGAATGGTTTCTCTCAGTCTGCTTCATGAAGTGGTCTCCTGGAATGGTATTCTCTCAGTCTGCTTCATGAAGTGGTCTCCTGGAATGGTTTCTCTCAGTCTGCTTCATGAAGTGGTCTCCTGGAATGGTTTCTAATGAACATGAGTCTTGTCAAGAGTTCATTTGTAGAATGACTTTCCTTCTTAATGTGTTTGAGACCATCAGTTGTTCAGAGGTAGGGTTAGCACACAATGGATAGTCCTATTTAACTCCTGTTGTAATCCAGATTATGACAAAACCAGATTATTTCCTAGTTCTGATGTCTTCAGTATTAAACTACAATGTTGGAAATAATTAGAATAAATAAAAACCATTGAATGAGAAGGTGTGTCCAAACTTTGGACTGGTAGAGAATATGTATGTAAATAAATTAGAGGGTAAAAAACACTCTTGGGTGATCTTCAACCAAATACAAAGTGATGAAAACATGAGCAATGGTTGAGGAGGAAACTGACTGATTCTGTTTGTGTGGTTATAAATAGCACCATGAGACAGCTGGCAGTCCTTAGTCACAACTTCACTTCCTCCTTCTTTCAGGGTGACAGGAAATGCAAACTTTACTCACAAACAGCCAATCAGACGTGTGTGAACGAGGATTGTTAGGGAGGATCCTAAACGGAGAGTGTAGAAAGCAGCTGCACAACACCGTTAAAACAGGAGGAGGAGGAGGAGGAGGAGGAGGAGGAGGAAGAAGGACATACTGAAAGACATGTCATGTAAATGTAGTCTGTGTGTGAGAAACTGTACTGTAGCAGATGACGTTCGAACCAAGGTGTCATCTATGCTCTCAGAATGAAGGCCTGCTCATCGTACACAAAATCTCTAAAAGTAGTATGGGAGGTTGAGCCTTCAGTTATCAGGCCCCTCTCCTTTGGAATCATCTACCAGTCAGGGTCCGGGAGGCAGACACTCTCCCTTCTTTTAAGAGTAGGCTTCAAACTTTCCTTTTTGATAAAGCTTATAGTTAGAGCTGGATCAGGCTTGGACCAGCTCTTAGTTATGCTGCTATAGGCTTAGACTGACACACTTGGATCCTGTCTTTCCCTCTCTCTCCTCTCTCTGCCCGTCTCTCACTTTAACTCTTCCTGTCCCATTAAAGTTACTAACCATAGACCTTTCTGGAGTCCCTGAGCTCCCTTGTCTCGTAGGTTCCTCTGGATCTCTGCTGCTGTGGACGTGCCAGACTCCAGCTGCTACAACTACTACTATCCGTCTCCCCACTATCATCTCTCTCTTTCTTCATCTCCCTCTATCCCTCTCTCCAACACGGTCTCAGCAGATGTGTGTCTAACATGCCACGTGTGTGTGTGTGTGTGTGTGTGTGTGTGTGTGTGTGTGTGTGCAGATGAGCTGGACGGGGGAACACAGTGTGAAGCGAGGCAGCCTGCACAGAGGAAACAGAGTGGAGGAACATGAAGGGATGGAGGACAACTCGCTGTACGGCGGCAGAGAGAAAGGTATGCTGGTCTGTCAACCGGTCTTACTCCAGGGTCCGTCTGCTGCTCTCCAGACTGGACTACGTTGCTAGCTCAGAGCTGAGAGCCTCGTTTGTCTTTAAACCTGAGCTGGAGCTGTTTTCCTCCCAAAACCTCCAATAAAAGCCTGTCTCAATTAAAGGCAGGGTCCTTTTAAAAGCCTGGTGTGTGCTTTAATGAATAAAGGCCTGTCTGAATTAAAGGCAGGGTCCGTTTTATTAGCCTGGTGTGCGTTTAAAAGAATAAAGGCCTGCCTCAATTAAAGGCCGGGTCCGTTTTATTAGCCTGGTGTGCGTTTAAAAGAATAAAGGCCTGCCTCAATTAAAGGCCGGGTCCCTTTAAAAGCCTGGTGTGCATTTTAATGAATAAAGGCCTGCCTCAATTAAAGGCAGAGTCCCTTTAGTAGCCTGGTGTGTGTTTTAATGAATAAAGGCCTGCCTCAATTAAAGGCAGGGTCCCTTTTAGTAGCCTGGTGTGTGTTTTAATGAATAAAGGCCTGCCTCAATTAAAGGCAGGGTCCCTTTTAGTAGCCTGGTGTGTGTTTTAATGAATAAAGGCCTGCCTCAATTAAAGGCAGGGTCCCTTTTAGTAGCCTGGTGTGTGTTTTAATGAATAAAGGCCTGCCTCAATTAAAGGCAGGGTCCCTTTTAGTAGCCTGATGTGTGTTTTAATGAATAGAGGCCTGCCTCAATTAAAGGCAGGGTCCCTTTTAGTAGCCTGGTGTGTGTTTTAATGAATAGAGGCCTGCCTCAATTAAAGGCAGGGTCCCTTTTAGTAGCCTGGTGTGCGTTTTAATGGATAAAGGCCTGCCTCAATTAAAGGCAGGGTCCCTTTAGTAGCCTGGTGTGCGTTTTAATGAATAAAGGCAAGGTCCCTTTTAGAAGCCTGGTGTGCGATTTAACGAATAAAGGCCTGCCTCAATTAGAAGACCGTATACATGAACTGCTTTTCTGGCAGTCATATTTTTTATACTGAAACTGAAATGTCAAGTTTGCACAACAAAAGCAGCAGGATGTTGATTTGAGAATGAGAGAGGACATGGCTGACCTTTCTACCTCGTGAACAGGGCGTAACTTCAAGTCTGTGCTAACTTTCAGCTCTAAGTCAGAGGTAAGGTTACAGTCAGGCCCCAGAATCATATGTTAACAGTCTATCAGCTGAGTAAGCAGATAAATATAAAGTTCAACTTCCTCATATTTTGCCCACAGACAGTTTTTGAGTATATGTTTTTAGAAACTTTCCACCGCTGTCATCATGCCGGTTTTAGAGTCAGTTATCATCAGCTGATTTGAGACAGAGTTTATTTACAGCTTGACTTGTTTTTACTTCAGTTTTAAGAAACATGGCGGGTGCAGAGCATCTGGTTTTCAGTCCTTTCATCAACAGTAGCAGCTTAAACTCTTTATACATGACGCTGCACTCGGTGTTCTGTATTCTTCTGCAGCAGTTAAAGGTGAAACTCTTCAGCTCTTCCGTCAAACAAGGTGTTAAAGATTTCTTCAAAACCCTCCTGGTGACTTTGTGTCTGTGCAGCGGTTTTCAGTTCAACCTTTAGTCACAATTTCCTGTCACACCTCCAAGCAAACCTCACTTCCTCTCTCTCTCTTTCCCAGCGCTGCTATATTTGGCAGCTTGCGGCTGTAATGATGCATCACATTGCTGCTCACGCATGTACACACAAACACACGCAGAGGGAACAGCTCGGCTCTCAAGTGTTAACACACCACGCAGCTCCTGATGTAAACCTGAATCCCTTTAAGAATCAGAAAGAAAAGGAAAAAGACAGAAAGAAAGGAAGAGAAAACGACCAAAAAACAAGCAAAAAAAAGAAAGAAAGAAAAAACATTACAAAACAAAAAAAGGATAAAAATAATAAATTAAGAAAAAAGACAAGAAATAAATAAACAAACATGTTAGAAAAGCAAAAACAGAAGGACAGAAAAAAGAAAATATAGAAAAAGAGATAAAAAAGACAAATTAAAGAAAAAAAGACAAGAAAGAAAGACAGAAAATAGAAAAAAGAAAAAAAGAAAAAAGGAAAAATTAAAGAATCAATGAAGAATGAAAAAACAAGATGGAAAGACAGAAGATAGAATGAAAAAGTGAAAAAGAAAAATAAGAAAGAAAAGACCAAAACAGACAAACAGAAAGTAGAAACAAATTTCAAAAAGAAAAAAATATTTAGAATGAAAAATTAAGAAACATGACAAGAAAGAAAGACAGAAAAAACAAAGGGGGAAAAAGAAAAAGGAAACAAGTAAAATAAGGAAAAAAAGACAGAAAATAAAGAAGAGAAAAAAGGACATAATTAAAAATGTGGAAAAAAAGAGAAAGGAAGAAGGAAAAGGGGAAAAAGAAAAAAAGGGGGAAAAAAGAAAGACAGAAAAAAAGGTACAATAGAAAAAAGAAAAAAGATTAAAAAACAAAAGTAAAGAAAAGGGAAAGATAGAAAGACAGGAAAAAAACTAAGGAAAAAGAGAAGAATGAAAGAAACAATGAAGAAAGATAAAACAAAAAAAGACAGAAAATAAAGAAGAGAAAAAAGGACATAATTAAAAATGTGGAAAAAAAGAGAAAGGAAGAAGGAAAAAGGGAAAAAGAAAAAAAGGGGGAAAAAAAGAAAGACAGAAAAAAGGTACAATAGAAAAAAGAAAAAAGATTAAAAAACAAAAGTAAAGAAAAGGGAAAGATAGAAAGACAGGAAAAAAACAAAGGAAAAGGACAAGAATGAAAGAAATAATGAAGAAAGAAAAAACAAGATAGAAAGAAGGAAAAAAGGGAAAGCAGAAAATGTGTGATTTACTTGTAATATTTAGGTCATAAAAACTTCCTCCTCACTGACATTAGCCTCAGCTCTCTGCTCTATGTATCAATATTAAACAGGATTTATTTAAGTCATAGCTAATGTTAGCTAGTGAGCCTTTACAGGTTTGCATCAGTAAAGGAATACACTGACTTTAATATCCTTGATTTATGACTTTATTTAAGATGATAGCTGCAGAATAAAAATGTATAACCTGTTGAATTTCAAAATCTGATGGCTCAAGCTCCTGGTATGATTATTTTTTTAGGGGTCTGTACTAAAAGACATGACGATTTTCAAAATGTCCCTTTAGAGAAACTCAGAGAAAGGATGTCTGAACAGCGTGAGCCGAGTCCTCTTCTCTTGTGTCAGTTTTTACACCTCACCGAGATGTTTCCATTGCAGCCTGATATTTCTACCAGCCTTGTGTATTCTGCACACGTCAGTGCAAGCTCTCAGTGTGAATTTAATGTAGTGGAAACTTGTGTGTGGTAGTGAGTTCCTGCTGTGGTGGATTGTTCACAGCCCTGTCGCAGGGCGCCGCAGCGTTGCATTGACCAGCGGCTGCAAGTCGACCTCAGCTTTTATCTTTGCAGGACAAACTTCCTCTTCCTCAACAGGAAGCTGCTCTCGACCAAAATAGTCACATTTTACTCTTCACTTAAAGAAAAAACAAGATGGAATATCAAGTTGTTGATGTTAACTTGTCACTTGATTTGTAGCTAAATTAGCTTATTTAGCAGTAGCCGTCTGAGTCCTTCCTCTCTCTGAAATGTTAAAAGTCTTAAAATGATGAAATAAAATCACTTGACTGAGATATTAGAAGAGATCTTTGAACTCAGTAAGTTTTCAGTTTAAGACGAACATGCTGTGGTTTGCAGTCTCTTTGTAGCTCTGATTTCTTCTTTGTATTTAGTTGGTGGTAAATGTAAAGTATTGAGGTCAACCAGGGCTCTGAGGGTATTTCAATCTCTGAAGCTGCTCACTAGAATAAACACATTAAAAGAAGCGAGCAGACACCACACAGACGAGCTGCAGAGCAACTACACACTACCTAAAGACATGTTTATTAAAGGGTCTGTCCACCAGAGAACACTGACAGAGGTATGATCACACACAACAGATTACAGTTACCATTATTCTTTCTTCATCAACAATATTCTCAATGAAAATGGTTTCAAAATTCACTTCATATATCTTAAAAGTCTTTTGTTAAAAAAGACACAATAAATACAATTATTGTTCAGGAAACACAAAAACAATTCCCAAAAAAGGTTTGGAAACACAGACATGACTCTGTAGTGGAAGTCACTGCATTAAACACAGACATGACTCTGTAGTGGAAGTCACTGCATTAAAATCAGACATGACTCTGTAGTGGAAGTCACTGCATTCGAAACAGACCTGACTCTGTAGTGGAAGTCACTGCATTAAAAACAGACATGACTCTGTAGTGGAAGTCACTGCATTAAAAACAGACATGACTCTGTAGTGGAAGTCACTGCATTAAAAACAGACATGACTTTGTAGTGGAAGTCACTGCATTAAACACAGACATGACTCTGTAGTGGAAGTCACTGCATTAAAAACAGACATGACTCTGTAGTGGAGGTCACTGCATTAAAAACAGACATGACTTTGTAGTGGAAGTCACTGCATTAAAAACAGACATGACTCTGTAGTGGAAGTCACTGCATTAAAAACAGACATGACTCTGTAGTGGAAGTCACTGCATTAAAATCAGACATGACTCTGTAGTGGAAGTCACTGCATTAAAAACAGACATGACTCTGTAGTGGAAGTCACTGCATTAAAAACAGACATGACTCTGTAGTGGAAGTCACTGCATTAAACACAGACATGACTCTGTAGTGGAAGTCACTGCATTAAAAACAGACATGACTCTGTAGTGGAAGTCACTGCATTAAAAACAGACATGACTCTGTAGTGGAAGTCACTGCATTAAAAACAGACATGACTCTGTAGTGGAAGTCACTGCATTAAAAACAGACATGACTTTGTAGTGGAAGTCACTGCATTAAACACAGACATGACTCTGTAGTGGAAGTCACTGCATTAAGAACAGACATGACTCTGTAGAGGAAGTCACTGCATTAATAACAGACATGACTCTGTAGTGGAAGTCACTGCATTAAAAACAGACATGACTCTGTAGTGGAAGTCACTGCATTAAACACAGACATGACTCTGTAGTGGAAGTCACTGCATTAAAAACAGACATGACTCTGTAGTGGAAGTCACTGCATTAAAAACAGACATGACTCTGTAGTGGAAGTCACTGCATTAAAAACAGACATGACTCTGTAGTGGAAGTCACTGCATTAAACACAGACATGACTCTGTAGTGGAAGTCACTGCATTAAAAACAGACATGACTCTGTAGTGGAAGTCACTGCATTAAACACAGACATGACTCTGTAGTGGAAGTCACTGCATTAAACACAGACATGACTCTGTAGTGGAAGTCACTGCATTAAAAACAGACATGACTCTGTAGTGGAAGTCACTGCATTAAAAACAGACATGACTCTGTAGTGGAAGTCACTGCATTAAAAACAGACGTGACTCTGTAGTGGAAGTCACTGCATTAGAAACAGACATGACTCTGTAGAGGAGGTCACTGCATTAAAAACAGACATGACTCTGTAGTAGAAGTCACTGCATTAAAAACAGACATGACTCTGTAGTAGAAGTCACTGCATTAAAAACAGACATGACTGTAGTGGAAGTCACTGCATTAAAAACAGACATGACTCTGTAGTAGAAGTCACTGCATTAAAAACAGACATGACTCTGTAGTGGAAGTCACTGCATTAAAAACAGACATGACTGTAGTAGAAGTCACTGCATTAAACACAGACATGACTCTGTAGTGGAAGTCACTGCATTAAAAACAGACATGACTCTGTAGTGGAAGTCACTGCATTAAAATCAGACATGACTCTGTAGTGGAAGTCACTGCATTAAAAACAGACACAACTCTGTAGTGGAAGTCACTGCATTAAAAACAGGCATGTCTCTGTAGTGGACGTCACTGCATTAAACACAGACATGACTCTGTAGTGGAAGTCACTGCATTAAAAACAGACATGACTCTGTAGTGGAAGTCACTGCATTTAAAACAGACATTACTCTGTAGTGGAAGTCACTGCATTAAGAACAGACATGACTCTGTAGTGGAAGTCACTGCATTAAAAACAGACATGACTCTGTAGTGGAAGTCACTGCATTAAACTCAGACATGACTCTGTAGTGGAAGTCACTGCATTAAAAACAGACATGACTCTGCAGTGGAAGTCACTGCATTAAAATCAGACATTACTCTAGTGGAAGTCACTGCATTAAAAACAGACATGACTCTGTAGTGGAAGTCACTGCATTAAGAACAGACATGACTCTGTAGTGGAAGTCACTGCATTAAAAACAGACATGACTCTGTAGTGGAAGTCACTGCATTAAAAACAGACATGACTCTGTAGTGGAAGTCACTGCATTTAAAACAGACATGACTCTGTAGTGGAAGTCACTGCATTAAACACAGACATGACTCTGTAGTGGAAGTCACTGCATTAAAAACAGACATGACTCTGTAGTGGAAGTCACTGCATTAAACACAGACATGACTCTGCAGTGGAAGTCGCTGCATTAAAAACAGACATGACTATGTAGTGGAAGTCACTGCATTAAAAACAGACATGACTCTGTAGTGGAAGTCACTGCATTAAACACAGACATGACTCTGTAGTGGAAGTCACTGCATTAAGAACAGACATGACTCTGTAGTGGAAGTCACTGCATTAAACACAGACATGACTCTGTAGTGGAAGTCACTGCATTAAAAACAGACATGACTCTGTAGTGGAAGTCACTGCATTAAAAACAGACATGACTCTGTAGTGGAAGTCACTGCATTAAAAACAGACATGACTCTGTAGTGGAAGTCACTGCATTAAACACAGACATGACTCTGTAGTGGAAGTCACTGCATTAAAAACAGACATGACTCTGTAGTGGAAGTCACTGCATTAAACACAGACATGACTCTGTAGTGGAAGTCACTGCATTAAACACAGACATGACTCTGTAGTGGAAGTCACTGCATTAAACACAGACATTACTCTGTAGTGGAAATTACTGGTTTCCATAAATGCAGGTTCAAACTGAACCATGCAAAGACGAAACCTTATATAAACCTGATCCAGAACCACAGAGACTTCTCTGGACCTGAGCCGGTCTAAGATGGACTGAGGGGAAGTGGAAATCTGTCCTGTGGTCTGATGAATCAAAGTCTGACATTCTTTTTGGAAATCCTGGACGCTGTGTCCTCCGCTCTAAAGAGGAGAGGGACCACCCGGCTTGTTATCAGCTCACAGTTCAAAGCCAGCGTCCCTGATGGTATGGGGATCATAAGAGTCCATGGCATGGGTAACTTCCACGTCTGTGAAGGCTCCATTAATGCTGAATAACATATACAGGTTTAGGAGCAACACATGCTGCCATCCAGACAATGACGTCTTCAGGAAGACCTTACATTCTGCTCGTGTTACAACAGCATGGCTCAGTAGTAGAAGAGAAAACATTTAGAGCATCATGAAACTAAAAGTTGAAATGGGCAAACCCATGAGATAAAGAAAGAAGGTAACATGTACAAGTACCTCTGATAGTGATGCAGTTCTAAAGAAGTGACATTAAACTTATGATTGAGGTCATGAAGCGAAGTTCCTGAAGCTGCTACTGTTGCCCCACATCCTCCAACATATCAGCTCACACACCTGTTCCACTCTTTGTGTGTGTTCGTGTGTGTGTGGTTTCCTCAGTGGTACACATCTACACTATGAAGAAGAAGCAGCAGCAGAATCCTTTACTTAAGGTGCATTCAGATGACATCTGAAGTCACGTTGAGGTTTCCGTTCGAACACGTTTGAAGTGACCTCAGATATAAAATTATGTTCGGTTAAACTGCTGAGACCAAAAGAACAAACACGTCGGTGGAAAATATTTAATATTGTGAAATCAATAGAGAGGAAGTAAATCAAGGAAAGTGAGACAGACCAGACTCATGTTAGACACACTCTGCTGAGACCGTGTTGGAGAGAGGGATAGAGGGAGGTGAAGAGAGAGAGAGATGATAGTGGGGAGACAGATAGTAGTAGTTGTAGCAGCTGGAGTCTGGCACGTCCACAGCAGCAGAGATCCAGAGGAACCTACGAGACAAGGGAGCTCAGGGACTCCAGAAAGGTCTAAGAAAAGAGAGAAATGAGGGAGACCAGAAGAAAGAAAAAGAGGAGAATAAATGGTGAAGGAAAGACAGAAGGAAAGGACAGGATAAGATAAGGAGACACAAAGGACGAAGAAACATGGAAAGAACAAATAGTAAGAAAGGAAAGAATGAAAGACAGAAGAAGAGAGAGAAGTGAATAAAGACAGAAAGAAGTAAAGAAAGCAAGAAAAAAAGAAAGAAAGAAAGAAAAGAAAGGGCAGAAAGTAAGAATGATGGAAAGAAAGAAAAGAAAGAAAGAAAGAAAGAAAAGAAGGACAGAAAGAAAGAAAGAAAAGAAAGAAAGAAAAGATAGGACAGAAAGTAAGAAGAATGGAAAGAAAGAAAGAAAGAAAAAAAAGGACAGAAGAGAAAGACAGAAAGAAGAAAAAAGAAAGATAAGAAGACACAGAAATAAAGAAAGAAGACAACGAAGAAATAAGAAAGAAAGAAGACAGAAAGAAAGAAGAAAATAAGCAAGAAAGAAGAAATAAAAATAAAGAGAATAAAGACATAAAGAAAGAATAAAAGACAGATAAACTAAAGAAAATAAAAAAAAAGAAGATAAGAAAGAAAGAAAGAAATAAAGAAAGAAAGAAAGAAAGAAAGAAAGAAAGGATGAATAACAGACCCAAAAAAGGAATCTACAGCAGAGATACAGAGGAACCTACGGGACAAGGGAGCACAGGGACTCCAGAAAGGTCTATGGTTAGTAACTTTAATGGGACAGGAAGAGTTACAGTAAGAGACAGGCAGAGAGAGGAGAGAGAGGGAAAGACAGGATCCCAGTGTGTGAGTCTAAGCCTATAGCAGCAGAACTAAGACCGGGTCCAAGCCTGATCCAGCTCTAACTATAAGCTTTATCAAAAAGGAAAGTTTGAAGCCTACTCTTACTCTCTCCTTTTACCTTCGAATTGCCTTCATTGTATTCCTTATAGATATTGAATATTTGTCCGTGTGTGTGTGTGTGTGTGTGTGTGTGTGTCAGTTTGTGACTTCAGAGTGTGTGTTCGGAGGACGGAGGCGTCTGAACGCTGCAGACTGAAAGGAGACGGCATACTGCGAGCGGACGTCGACGCTCTCCTCCTGCTGGATAAGTCTGGAGTTGTCGTGAGCGCTTGGCCGTACAGGTTCCTGCGGCGCTTTGGCCGAGACAAGGTGACGCACACACTCACTGACACGTACAGCAGAGACTGTTTCAAAGATGGACGACATGTCTCCATTAAGCTCTCTCAGGTTGCTATGTTTCAGCCTGCCATACTGCAGCCAGCCAGCAGGGGGAGCTCCAAATGTTTCAGCTTCACTCTAGGGTGGCCGTCATGTCGTCCCTCAATTGCTGACCTCACATTGTGGATCCAGACTCAGTTGAGGCTTTATTTCCCGCTCCATCCTGACTCTGATTCTTCTTCCCTTCAGACCAGCTTCTCCTTCGAGGCCGGACGAAGGTGCGACTCCGGCGAGGGGAGTTTTGAGTTCGACACCAAACAAGGGAACCTCCTGTTTCAGGCCGTGGAAGGCGCCATCAACCTGCAGCGGTCCTCCCTCCCCCACAGACAGACTTCAGCAGGGGGGCAGGGGAGTCCAGAGACACCGCAGGACCTGAGCCTGCCCCCCTTGCCTCTGAACCCTCCCATGTTTCAGAGCAGGACGCCGCCACCGCCGCTGCCTCAGCCTCGCAGCCATATCCCACAGGTCAGCTCACATTACAGACCGACCGACCGACACTCTCTGATGGTTTGAGGTTTGATCTGAATGAAATCTGATGTTTGGTTTGTCTGCAGGGGTCTGAGGGCGTGTACAGCATGGTGACCGACCCTTCAAACCTTCAGATGGGTCATCATAAAGACAAAGAGAGCTCCAGTTCTTCTCCACAGTCACAACACCGCCCCCCGCTGGTAGGAAACTTAAACTGCAAACAAGGACAGACCAAAGCATCAGTGCTCTAACTGATCCTGATCCAGCTGTGGTAGATAAACCAGATTAAAGTCTGAATCCTCTGGACTAACGTCAGAGGTCCGTCTGTCTGTGGTCAACTTGTGTCCCTGATGTTGTTGTGGATCAGACTGTGAGTGTGTGTAGAGATCACATCATACAGGACTGGTAGGCACACGTCTGCAGAGTAGACTCAGGATGGAGCACATTCACTGATTTTGTCTTTAACGGCTTCAGCTTTGAGTCGTCTCTGATAAACTTTCATAACTTCTTAAATCTACAAGATCTACACATCTGCACTCACTGTTTAATTGATGGCAAGGCAAGGCAAGGCAAGGCAAGGCAAGGCAAGGCAAGCAAGGCAAGGCAAGGCAAGGCAAGGCAAGGCAAGGCAAGGCAAGGCAAGGCAAGGCAAGGCAAGGCAAGGCAGCTTTATTTGTATAGTGCATTTCATACAGGAGGGCAACTCAATGTGCTTTACATTAAAACATTAAAAGCATTGGAGACATTCAGACAGGCATAAAAGAACATAATTAAAATGACAAATATAATAAAACAGAAAAGAAAAAGAAAATTAGAAATCTATAAAAAAATACATTTAAATTTTAATTTAAAGTGAGTTAAAATAATCTAAGATAGGAAGGCAGTGGTAAATAAAAAAGTCCTTAATTGATTTAAAAGAGGTGAGAGTTGGAGCAGACCTGCAGCTTTCAGGGAGTGTGTTCCAGATATGTGGAGCATAATGACTAAACACTGCTTCACCATGTTTCCTTCTGACTCTAGGGACTGAAAGCAGACCAGTACCTGAGGACCTCAGAGGTCGAGATGGTTCATAAAGTAGCAGCAGATCAGCCTAAACCATTCAGTCCTATATAAACCATGAGCAGGATTTTAAAGGCTAGTCTCTGACAGACAGGAAGCCAGTGTAGGGATCTAAGAACTGGAGTGATGTGGTCTACGTTCTTGGTCCTTGTTAGGACTCGAGCAGCAGCATTCTGTATGAGCTGCAGCCGTCTGATGGACTTTTTAGGGAGTCCTGTAAAGACCCCCGTTACAGTAGTCTAGTCTGCTAAAGATAGATAGATAGATAGATAGATAGATAGATAGATAGATAGATAGATAGATAGATAGATAGATAGATAGATAGATAGATAGATAGATAGATCTTTATTTGTCCTTAATAAGGAGATTTGTTGCCACCGTCTGTACAGGAATACATGTATGAACACAATAAGATAATGCATTGACCAGTTTTTCTGCATCCTGCTGAGACATGAGTCCTTTAATCCTTGATATATTCTTAAGGTGATAGTAGGCGGACTTTGTAATTGTCTTAATGTGGCTGCTGAAATTAAGGTCTGAGTCTAAGACTACACCAAGGTTTCTGGCTTGGTTTGAACATTTCATCATGTGCAGATTGGAGCTGAGCAGTAACCTTTAACCTTTCTTCCTCCAAAAACAATCATTTCAGTTTCTTCTTTGTTTAACTGAAGAAAGTTCTGTCTCTCGTCCAGTCATTGATTTGTTCGATGCATTTCCTCAGTGTTTGTATGGGACTATAATCCCCTGGTGATACTGGTGATGTAAATGTGTGTGTCATCTGCCATAGCTGTGGTATTTTATTTTGTTGTTTCTTATTATCTGGCCTAAGGGGAGCATGTAGATGTTGAATAGCAGAGGCCCCAGAATGGATCCCTGAGGTACTCCACGTACGATTTTCATCCGCTCAGATGTGTATTTACCTATAGACACAAAATAGTCCCGGTCATTTAAATAGGACTTAAGCCAATTTAGTACTGATGCTACATTTACATGACATTTACTCTTCCCGCCTCACCCGAAAAGCCCTGCACATAGCAGGCGACCCCCCCCCCCCCCCCCCCACCCGTCTCACAGCCTCTTCAGCCTGTTCCCATCAGGAAGGAGACTACTCAGTCTCAGGGCCAGAACCAGCAGACTGAGGGACAGTTTTATCCACCAGGCAGTCAGGATAATAATAATAATTATAATAATGATAAATTTTATTTTGGGCGCCTTTCAAATCACCCAATGTCACCTTACAGATAATAAAAACATTCATCATTAAAACATCATAAAAACAAACAGACAAACAAAAATGCTGAACTCTCTCCCTGTTTTGACCCCTCTTCCCATAGTGCCCCCTTCACAGACTTAACCCGGTCACTGACCCCCTCCCCAAATCAACGCTGAGGTCTGTCATCCTCAGGACTGAAACACACACTCACTTTGATTTTAAATTGCACTATAGCAAAGTTTCTGCACTGTTTTAAACTGTATTTTATGATTTTTATTAACTTACTTCTTATCTTTTTCCAGCTTTCCTATGTTTATCTGTTGTTGTTGTTGTTAGTGTCTGAGAGAGAAACGTAATATCAAATCCTCTGGATGTCTCGTGCATACTGCAGTTTTTGACAATAAAGAAGACTTTGGACTTTTTTTTAACTTTGAAGTACAATGTTAGAATTCCTGCAGGATGTTTTGCAAACTGCAGTTTTGTTATCCTCTTCTGAAAAAGTGAAAAACATCCACACCGGTGACGCCGTTTTCTCTGAATGTAACAGCTGATCACAAACCTCCACTTCCTGTGTTGAAATGTGTCATCAATTAATAATCTATATCACTCTAATGAAACACATTAATGATAAGAGGCTGACCCAGAATATGTCAGGTTTTAAAGAGTAAGAGAATGTAGTCCTCGTCAGCAGTTTGGATCAGAGCGTGGGGCAGGGGGAGTGATGTGATGAACATGAGTTTATAGATCATTGATGGTTTCTGTTTTTCCTCTTCTGTCCTCAGACTCGTCTGGAGCCTCCTGCCGACAAAACGCTGACCGCAGTGCATAGTTTGACTCTGGACCCTCGAGGCCTACAAATCCCCCGAAAGAACCAGGTCAAGATGATCTCCAGCTGCCCTCTTCCTCACGCCGGCCCGGACTCAGAATCCCCCTCAAGCTCCAAACCCAGCCCCTTAAAACTGTCCTCCAACCCGGACCAGATGTACTCTAAGATCACCTTACCGACTGCAGATCGAGCCACAAGGAGAGAGAAGAGAGGCGGGAACATGGCCGCCCCCTGCACCCCTCCCCTCGCCGCCCCGGAGCCGGAGTACTCCCTCCCCTTCGACACCATCGCTGGGAAAGTCATGAGCAACTTCTTGGACTCCCATCATGCTCAGGGATCTGAGTCCAGCGCTGACCCGCTCTACGACAGCATCGACGAGATGAAGATCAGAAACATCTTCCTGAGCGACGCCGCCGCCACCGCCGCCGCCGTCGAGCCGACGTACCGGAAGGTGGAGCACATTTACGACGAGCCCGAAGGCTGCGCCGTCCCCGCTGCTCAGAAACCTCCCACCTCGCTGTACGACGACCCCGAGGAGATGAGAGGGGACGCCTGGAGGATTATGGGTACGCCCGTTGACCCTAAAGGTCACGAGTACCCGTACAACCCTCGGGTGGATGACTACGCTGTGCCCAAACGACCGCAGAGGGCGTGTCTTGTTTCTCAAAGCACCACAGAAGTAGAAGATGATGATGATGATGATGAGGAGGAGGAACTGGAGGAGGGGGAGGAGCAGAGGGCGGCGCAGTATTCACCGTATAACAACGTGAACGTAAAGATGGTGTAGAGGAGAGTCGGTGTGAGCATTAACAGGATTCAGATCTTGGAGGTTTCAGGATGGAGGCTCTCTGATGGACCGGTTCGTAGTTCAGGATCATCAGGGTTAATGATTCAGATACTCTGATCGCTTTAATAAACAAACACTTTAAGGAGGCAGACTATGATCCGGCACATTCGCTCTCAAGATTCCATCGCAGCTTTTATACTTTAAAGCACACAATATATCACACACTGCTCTTCTTCTTCTTTCATTTCTCTCCCATTTTAGAGGCGTCTTTGAACGCACCATCATGCTCTCTCTATTTATTCACACACTCATAAGAATCAGTCACATTGTCATGGGTTTAATATTTCCTTTTATTTTTAAATACACCTTCATGAATCTAATCTCATGTCTGCAGCAGTGAGGGGGGACATCCTGCAGGGGGCAGCAGAGCTCTCACTATCTGCTTGTTATTATTGTGTAATAAACATCTCAATGCTGTTATATGTGTGTGTGTGTGTGTGTGTGTGTGGAGTGTAATCAAACTAAACTCAAACTTTGAAATGTTTCATAACTGTAACCTTGAGCAGAGTTATTCTGAGTGTGTGTGTGTGGTGTGTTTGTGTCCAGATATTTTCTGAATAAATGTCTTTGTAAAGCGTGTTCGAGTGTCTCTCTCTTTACATTTAAATCTGATAACTTTATTATCAAGCAGAGAGAGGTGTCACCGTCACATCGTCTACGGTCTAAATCTCTGCTCTGATGCCAGATTCAGGATCCAAAGAGAGAGATCTGATGAAAGACGTTATGAAGTTACTATATGGAACCTTCAGTTATCAGGCCCCTCTCCTTTGGAATCATCTACCAGTCAGGGTCCGGGAGGCAGACACCCTCTCTACTTTTAAGAGTAGGCTTCAAACTTTCCTTTTTGATAAAGCTTATAGTTAGAGCTGGATCAGGCTTGGACCAGCTCTTAGTTATGCTGCTATAGGCTTAGACTGACACACTAGGATCCCCTCTCTCTGCCTGTCTCTTACTTTAACTCTTCCTGTCCCATTAAAGTTACTAACCATAGACCTTTCTGGAGTCCCTGAGCTCCCTTGTCCCGTAGGCTCCTCTGGATCTCTGCTGCTGTGGACGTGCCAGACTCCAGCTGCTACAACTACTACTATCCATCTCCCCACTATCATCTCTCTCTTTCTTCATCTCCCTCTATCCCTCTCTCCAACACGGTCTCAGCAGATGTGTGTCTAACATGAGTCTGGTCCTGCTGGAGGTTTCTGCCTGTTAAAGGAAGTTTGTCCTTGCCACTGTAACTTGCTAAATGCTGCAAAGTGCTCTGCTCATGGTGGATTAAGATGAGATCAGACTGAGTCCTGTCTGGAAGATGGGACTGGATCTGATCCTGTTTAATCCACATCAAGCAACAAATACTCAAGACTGTTCTCTATGTTCTATTATTAACAAAGACCCAACATCAAGACCGGATCAGATCCAGTCCCATCTTACAGACAGGACTCTGATCTCATCTTAATCCACCATGAGCAGAGCACTTTGCAGCATTTAGCAAGTTACAGTGGCAAGGACAAACTTCCTTTAACAGGCAGAAACCTCCAGCAGGACCAGACTCATGTTAGACACACATCTGCTGAGACCGTGTTGGAGAGAGGGATAGAGGGATAGTCTCCAAAGTTGTTGCATTGAAGGGAAAACTATCTTCCCTTTAGACCGTACATGCTGCAGGAAACATAAATACCAAATTCAGCTTGAACCACAAGCAAAGGTTATGAGAGGTTGTTTGTTTCAACTATCCCACCAGGTGTCAGCACAGAACAGCAGGTCCAGGATCAGTCTTCTGTATTAAATTATTAAGATGGGAAACATATGTGAACTCATTTTGGATCAGGTGTTCCCAATCTCAGTCATGTGTGTTAATCTGAATCCAGGTGCATACAGACGGTGCTACTGAAGAACAAACTGAATCAATGTCTGTAAAATGAGTCAGAAACACGGATAAATGTTGAACTTTACATATTCATGTGGAGCAATTTCATATTTGTTGTAGTAAGACGCATGATGATCTATGAGAGGTCGACAACATGTTTATTTTATGACCATCTGACTGCGTGTGTGTGTGTGTGTGTGAGAGAGAGAGAGAGAGAGAGAGAGAGAGAGAGAGAGAGAGAGAGAGAGAGAGAGAGAGAGAGAGTGTGTGGTGTGTGTGTCTGTTTAATTATGCTAAGTTTCTGTGTTAAACAGGAAGCCTCGGGTCATCCATAAACACACACACACACACACACACACACACACACACACACACACACACACACACACACATCTACGCAATTACAGGGACAATCATAATTAAACAGACGTGTGCGTTCCTCTCACCCACAGGGAAACATTCTGAGCCAACCAATCAGGATCCAGTATTTAATTATCTGAGAGCGTGATAGTCAACCTAAGATCAGACTTTGGATCAGTTTAAAGGAGGAGCAGCTCCAAGCTTGTTGAATTAAGTGATATGAGTCAGTCTGTGTTTATACGGCGGTCTCTCTTAAGTCTATGGTTAGCCTCATTTAGCGAGTTACAGTGACTTCCTTTAACAGGCAGAAACCTCCAGCAGGACCAGACTCATGTTAGACACACATCTGCTGAGACCGTGTTGGAGAGAGGGATAGAGGGAGATGAAGAAGAGAGAGAGATGATAGTGGGGAGACGGATAGTAGTAGTTGTAGCTGCTGGAGTCTGGCACGTTCACAGCAGCAGAGATCCAGAGGAACCTACGAGACAAGGGAGCTCAGGGACTCCAGAAAGGTCTATGGTTAGTAACTTTAATGGGACAGGAAGAGTTAAAATAAGAGACAGGCAGAGAGAGGAGAGAGAGGGAAAGTCCCAGTGTATCAGTTCCACATTGCAGTCTAAGCCCATAGAAGTCTATATCAGTTTGAGCCTATAGCAGTCTGAGCCTATAGCAGTCTGAGCCTATAGAAGTCTAAGCCTAAAGCAGTCTGAGCCTAAGCTAGCTCAAGTACTATAGCAGTCTAAGCCTAAAGCAGCTCTAAGACTATAGCAGCTCAATACTATAGCAGTCTGAGCATATAGCAGTCTAAGCCTAAGCAGTCTGAGCCTGTAGTCTTAATCTATATCTATCTAAGCCTATAGCAGTCTAAGCCTAAGCAGCTCAAGACTATAGCAGTCTCAGCCTATAACAGCTCAAGACTATAGCAGTCTAATCATATAGCAGTCTGAGCCTATAGCAGTCTAAGCCTATAGCAGTCTCAGCCTATAGCAGTCTAAGCCTAAAGCAGCTCAAGACTATAGCAGTCTAAGCCTAAAGCAGCTCAAGACTATAGCAGTCTAATCATATAGCAGTCTCAGCCTATAGCAGTCTAAGCCTATATCTATCTAAGCCTATATCAGTCTAAGCCTAAAGCAGTTCAAGACTATAGCAGTCTAATCACATAGCAGTCTGAGCCTATAGCTGTCTAAGCCTAAAGCAGCTCAAGACTATAGCAGTCTAATCATATAGCAGTCTGAGCCTATAGCAGTCTCAGCCTATAGCAGTCTGAGCCTATAGCAGTCTCAGCCTATAGCAGTCTCAGCCTATAGCAGTCTGAGCCTATAGCAGTCTCAGCCAAAATAGACTCCCCGCGTATCTCTGGCAGAGCGGCGCGGCGGAACGCTCCAGAGACGGAGCTGAGACGCGCCGCAGCGCGCCCTGTGGACTCTAGAGCATTGACTTGAATGGGAACCTATTTGCTGCGACGTGCGCGGCGCAGCCGTAACGTAACGCGACGCATCCTGTGGATCTTGGGCTTAAGCCTATAGCAGTCTCAGCCTATAGCAGTCTAAGCCTATAGCAGTCTCAGCCTATAGCAGTCTAAGCCTATAGCAGCTCAAGACTATAGTAGTCTAATCATATAGCAGTCTCAGCCTATAGCAGTCTCAGCCTAAAGCAGCTCAAGACTATAGCAGTCTAAGCCTATAGCAGTCTCAGCCTATAGCGGGTAGGAACCTACGAGACAAGGGAGCTCAGGGACTACAGAAAGGTCTATGGTTAGTAACTTCAATGAGACAGGCAGAGAGAGGAGAGAGAAGAAGAGAGAGGGAAAGACAGGATCCCAGTGTGTCAGCTCCCCAGGCAGTCTAAGCCTATAGCAGCATAACTAAGAGCTGGTCCAAGCTGGTCATATAATGTGTGGCGCGTGAAGAGTCTAATCTGCCAAACTTGTCTCTTATACGCAACTGATTAGCAACCAGTGATGTCACTAGCTGACCTCAGAGAGGGTTGTACCTGTAAATAAACGAGAGAAGAAGAAGTCAGGAGGTCTCAGCTGCTTCTCCTCACCGCTGGTGCAGATTTCTCTCCACATTCGGACTGCGTGGTTGCTCCGATTGCTCCGGGCTGCTGTATGACTGTGATACCGTCCGACACTTCTGACAGTGCAACCAGCTACACACACACACACACATACACACATGGACACACGCACACACAGTCACACACACACACTGACACTGCCCCCAAGGTACTCAGCAGGCTACAAAGGCGTCCCAGCATGCATTTCTCTATTCGCTCCACAACACACTCAACTGGAAACAAAAAGAGCATCATTTCGTGTGTGTGTGTGTGTGTGTGTGTGTGTGTGTGTGTGCACGCGCACGTGTGTGTGCATGTGTGTGTGGACTCACTGGCCTGGAAGCTGAAGGAAACCTTCTACTCATGACACCAGAGAAATAAAACACTGATGTCATACTGTGTCCTACTTCATGTTCACAGCTGAGCTCAGGATGGTCCAGACGATGATGTCATCAGGTGATTTCTAATAGGAGACAAGCTAACAGGCTACAAAGGCGTCAACAGGCTTCATAGAAGCTAACGGAAGCTAATGGACAGAAGTGAAGGGCAAAGATTGTTTAACAGAACAACAACGATCCTGGGTGAAACCAGAACTTTTAGAGCTCCCCTGGTGACTGGCTGCAGTATAGTCATTAAAGCGCGGCCCCTCCATGATAACAGATGGAACATGGGTCAAACTAGAAAATGAAAATATACCTCCAATAAATGCTTTCTGTCATCTTAATCATTCCTTAAAACACTGAGTTATGTCCAGTGTAGTTGTGTAGTTTTGTTAAGTTGATGTTAGAAGTTGATTGATTGACAGCTCTGTTGACGAATGCGATCTCCTGCAGCGTCCTCAAAGGACTGCCGATCTAAAGTTCCCTGCGGTCTTCATTGAACTGTATGTTGTCGAAACTGAGCAACCTCTCCGGCAAGGCATGGCCCAGTACAGAAGAGACAGCTCCTCAGGCCAGGACTCAGCTGTACATCTACACCTCACGGACAAGTGATGGTCCTTTGAGGACAGCAAGGTTCAGATTCTGGACAGAGAAGACCGTTGGTATGAAAGAGGGGTCAATGCGGTCTTGAATTCTCTTTCAAAAGAAGTAGGGGCCTCCATCACATCAGGGATGATGTGACCCTAACACACCCACAGACGACCAATAAGCTGATGACTGTCAGGAACTAAGCTAACCTCTGTCTGGAACTAGGCTAACGACTGTCAGGATAGTCCTGAACCACTTACAGGAACTAGGCTACAACTGTGAGGAACTAAACATATGACTGTCAGGAAAGTCCTGAACCACTGTCAGGAACTATAGGCTACAGACTATAAGGAACTGGGTTAAGGACGGTAAGGAAATAGGCTAATGACTGTCAGAAACTAAGCTAACGTCTGTCAGAAACTAAGCTAACGTCTGTCAGAAACTAAGCTAACGTCTGTCAGGGAAGTCCTGAACCACTTACAGGAACTAGGCTAAATACTAGTTCAGGAGATAAGGACATCAGGAGAGTCCTGAACGACTGTCAGGAACAAGGCTAAAGACTAGTTCAGGAGATAAGCTAACAACTGTCAGGAACTAAGCTAACAACTGTGAGGAACTAAGCTAACAACTGTCAGGGACTAGGCTAACGACTGTCAGGAGCTAAGCTAACAACTGTCAGGAACTAGGCTAACGACTGTCAGGAACTAAGCTAACAACTGTCAGGAACTAAGCTAACAACTGTCAGGAATTAAGCTAACGACTGTCAGGAACAAAGCTAACAACTGTCAGGAACTAGGCTAACAACTGTCAGGAATTAAGCTAACGACCGTCAGGAACAAAGCTAACAACTGTCAGGAACTGGACTAACAACTGTCAGGAACTAAGCTAATGACTGTCAGGAACTAAGCTAACAACTGTCAGGAACTAAGCTAACAACTGTCAGGAACTAAGCTAACAGCTGTCAGGAACTAAGCTAACAACTGTCAGGAACTAGGCTAACGACTGACAGGAACTAAGCTAACAACTGTCAGGAACTAAGCTAACGACTGACAGGAACTAAGCTAACAACTGTCAGGAACTAAGCTAACCACTGTCAGAAACTAAGCTAACAACTGTTAGGAACTAAGCTAACCACTGTCAGGAACTTGGCTAAGGACTGCCAGGAGAGTCCTGAACGAATGTCAGGAACTAGACTAACCACTGTCAGGAAGTCCTGAACTACTTACAGGAACTAAGCTAACGACTGACAGGAACTAAGCTAACAACTGTCAGGAACTTGGCTAAGGACTGCCAGGAGAGTCCTGAACGAATGTCAGGAACTAGACTAACCACTGTCAGGAAGTCCTGAATTACTTACAGGAACTAGGCTAACGACTGGTAGGAACTGGCTGAACAACTGTCAGTAAAGTCTTGAACAACTGTCAGAAACTAGGCTAACGTCTATCAGGAACTGGGCTAATGACTGGTAGGAACTGGGCTAACGACTGTCAGTAAAGTCCTGAATGACTGTCCGGAACTATGATCATAACTCTACTAACAGCCCCGTTGGACTACTGTCAGAGGCTTATATTTTCTAGCTCTCCCCCGGTCTGATCAGAACTGAAGAAGCCTTTTGGAGATGGAACTTCTCCTTTTATTTTATTTGTATTTATAACACACACCTTCAGGAGCAGCGCTTCTAATTTCATTGTACACCTGACAATGACAAATAAAGGCTATTCTATTCTTCCAGAATATCTACCAAGTCATACATCAGCTGGGATTCACACACAGAGCTGCTTCACTTCCTGTCTAAGCATTAAGCCAACCTTTATGGTGACCTTGAAGAAAATCTAACATTAAATGTCAAATGACTCTGTATCTGACAGACAGAAGGTCACTGACAACGTGCACAGGATAGATGTTTACTGGTGACATCTAAGACAGATCCATCTCTGGAAGCTGTAGCTGCTGAAGTAAAAATACAACACTCAGTGAGAACATCTGACACAGAGAAGACAGAAGAAGCTTCAAACAGACAGAATCTAATGAACAATAAAAACAACCTGACTGACAAACGAAACAGAACTCACCCGCTGCTCAGACTTTTACTGACACAGATTAAATAAACAAGAGCGTTCACACAGAAGCTTCAAGCATCAACAGAACAGAAGAATAACAGATAGAATGAGACTGACAGGAGCTGCAGAAGTGAATCAACACGTTAAAGGATGAGAGGAAGCTGACGAATGAAAACAAAAACAAGTGTTTGAGGTGAGACTCAGGAAAGAGGCCGATGAGTTCATCCTGTTCCTCAGATCTTGACCTCGGGCGAGTTAGAGTGATCAGCGTGTGTTTTTTAGAACGAACCTCCAGCGTGATTCCACATTGTGACCGTTAATTGAGACTTATATATTGAAGGCGGAGGGGGCTTGGGGGGTGGGGATGCTTGTTTCCCTGGCAACCACCATGAGGGTCTTGAGCTGAATCCCTGTTGCTGCGGCAACCATGCATGCTGGCAGTGGATGGTATGATGAATGTGATTTAAACACAGAAAAAAAAAACACACAGACGAAAGAGTCTGAATGATGGATTTCTTCTTCTGCTGCTGCTCTGAGAGCGCTGACTCACGTCTCGGCAGGACTTTAGCTCATTGATTATTGATCGCAGTGTCACAATGATGATTACGCTTTGAATGGAAAGTGTTCAGGAGGGTTTGTTGATCCATTCTTCTGACCTACAAAGCTCTGAATGATCAGCTTCGTATCTTAAAGACCTCATAGTGCCCTATCACCCCTCTAGAACACTACGCTCCCAACATGCAGGCCTGCTCATCGTATATAAGGTCTCTAAATGTAGTATGGGAGGTAGAGCCTTCAGTTATCAGACCCCTCTCCTTTGGAATCATCTACCAGTCAGGGTCCAGGAGGCAGACACCCTCTCTACTTTTAAGAGTAGGCTTCAAACTTTCCTTTTTGATAAGCTTATAGTTAGAGCTGGATCAGGCTTGGACCAGCTCTTAGTTATGCTGCTATAGGCTTAGACTGACACACTGGGATCCTGTCTTTCCCTCTCTCTCCTCTCTCTGCCTGTCTCTCACTTCAACTCTTCCTGTCCCATTAAAGTTACTAACCATAGACCTTTCTGGAGTCCTGAGCTCCCTTGTCTTGTAGGTTCCTCTGGATCTCTGCTGTAGATTCCTTTTTTTGGGCTTCTTTCTTTCTTTCTTTCTTTCTTTTCTTTCTTTTCTTTCTTTCTTTCTTTCTTTCTTTCCTTACGTCTTTCTCTCTTTTCTCTTTTTCTTCCTCCTTTCTGTCTTCCTTCTTTCTTTCATTCTGTTTTCCTGTCATTTATTCCTTCCTTCTTTCTCTCTTTTATTACATTTTACTTTCTTTCTTTCTTTTATTCTTTTCTTTCTTTCTTTCTTTCATTCCTTTATTTCTATTTTTCTTCCTTTTTATTCAATTCCTTAGTTCTATTTTTTCGTCACTCACCCATCTTCTTGTGTTCTTTCATTACTTTCTTCTTCAATTCTTCAATTTTTCTTTAATCATTTTTTCTTTTTTCTTTCTTTCTTCTTTCCATGTTCTCATACCTTATTGTCTCCTTTTCTAATCCCTCCTTTCCTTCTGTCTTTCATTCAACATTTATTCTCCTCTTTTCTTTCTTCTGGTCTCCCTCTCTTCTCTCTTTTCTTAGCCCTTTCTGGAGTCCCTGATCTCCCTTTGCTTCGTAGGTTCCTCTGGATCTCTGCTGCTTGTGGACGTGATCAAGAACTCCAGCTGCTCCAACTATACTATCCGTCTCACCACTATCATCTCTCTCTCTCTCTTCATCTCCCCTCTATCCCTCTCTCAACACGGTCTCAGCAGATGTGTGTCTAAACATGAGTCTGGTCCTGCTGGAGGTTTCTGCCTGTTAAAGGAAGTTTGTCCTTGCCACTGTAACTTGCTAAATGCTGCAAAGTGCTCTGCTCATGGTGGATTAAGATGAGATCAGACTGAGTCCTGTCTGGAAGATGGGACTGGATCTGATCCGGTCTTGATGTTGGGTCTTCTATAATAGAACAGAGAGTACGGTCTAGACCTGTTAGAACCTCTTATCTTTTACTGTTTTATTCTTCTGAAAACATTTGTTTTTTTTCTGTATATCTGTTGGTGATATGAACCTTTTTTATCTTGCTTTTCTTCAGTTTTATATTTATTCATTTAATTTGTAACACTTCATTTATACAGTTTCGATTCAAATTATTATTACTTGTGTAACGTGAGGGTTCGATGGGTGATAGTTGGATCACTCTATTAATAAGAAACAGCAGGATGGAGACGGATAACAACACTTCCTTGTCACTCTATCACATGTTTTAGAACCAACCAATGAGAGGCCAGGATGACCGAGCTCCAGGTAAATGTAATTAGAACCACAGAAGTACATTCAACACGTTTGGTCCCAACTAGATGACTCTGTAGAAATAATTATAGCAACATACATACACAAATAATAACTTACATAAACTTGTATGTAAATAGTTACCATATACATAATATAAACATATTTTAATCTTAACTCAAATTCCAAACTGTCTTTCCTATTAAAGCTTACACTCGTATCATCCGAGGTTTTAACCTAAATTTGATTGGCTGCAGTAATGATGTTAATGTACAAGTATATGCACCTGCTAACATGTGCACATGCATGAATACATGAATACATGAGTCCCAGCTGTTGATAAGTAGGTTAAAATGACACCATTGCATTAAGCTTTAATTCACACAATGAGTGGCTACAGTGTTGATTCTATCTGACTTTTTCTTTGACAAACAAACAAATCAAACTTTGCAATAAAAAACAAAACATACCCGTTCAAATTTAAAGTAGAAAAGCTTTATTATGGGTGTTTAAATACATCAAGGTGTGGTCATATGACTAAATATGTGCTGTTGATATTGATTTGTTTAATCCAAAAGCAGTGCAGTCAAAGCTAACGTGTTAATGCCATAGACCAGGCGTTCCCAAAGTGTGGGTCAAAACACAAATGATGGGTCATGAGATGTCTTCCAGAATGTTTTTCTTTTTAAGTCATCTGAAATTAATACATTTTACCCTTTATAGTAAAGAATATCAACAAAAATAGTAGCTAACCTTGAAATAAAACCTTGAAAATAGAAAGTGTAATGAGTTTTCTGCCTTTCTTTTTGCCAGATGACTCCTAAGTTTAGGGTTAGTGAACAGGTAATTATCTAAAGCATCAGTAGCAGCAGGTTAACTCATAACGGCACAGGAAACACAGACACATGCTCATATAGGTAGGGTCATTTTCTATATTTTGGGGGTCGTGGGCTGAAAAGTTTGGGAACCCCTGCCAAAGACTGTGTAAATAAGGAGCGTAGTGTCCGTGACGTCACCCATCTGTTCCTGAGCGCTGTTTTGAAGCCAATCGGCAGGAGCCATATTGGAAATGCTGAACACAACCAAGCTTAGTGTGACGTAAAGAGGCGGGCTTTGAGCCTCCGAGCCAACAGCTACAGTGTTCCTGCCTGTCACTCAAGTCAGCTGTGCCTCTCATTGGAAAACTCGTAATCTTAAAAGTGACATATTACACTTTTTTCATCAACATATATTGGTCTAAGAGGTCCCCAAAACACGTCTTTAAAGTTTATTGCTCAAAAAAACACTTTGAAATCAGATTTTGGTCTGCCTGAAAAACCCTCTTTTTCAGCCCTGCTCAGAACAGTCTGTTTTCTGTGTCTGTGCCTTTAAATGAGAATGAGCTCTCTGACCACGCCCCCTCAGGAAGTGGATGTGGCCTCGGCTCTCCAGCACGTTGATCTAATGTTTACATGTTGGCTGAATATACACGGCTGCTCACAGACCCGCGTTACTTCAACCCTCTGAATCTGATCCAGAATCTGATCCTGACGGAGAGGCGCCTGCAGCAGGACCTTTCTGAACCATTGGTCACAGATTTAGTGTTTCTTGTTGTTTTATTTGTCAGTATGTCGACGTGTGTCTTGGTACACAGCTACAAACATGTAGCTATGTGGCTATGCTAACTAGCGCTAGCACTTCTCCATGAAAACTAAAAATCATCCACTAGATCTTCAAATCTGCAGACGTGGGGAGTAAAACCGACCTTTGTGTTTATTAAGACAGCCTACAACTAGCATGCCTCCCTCCTAAGCTCCTTGTTAGCACACACGTGTGCAGGGAATGAAAAACGGAGGAGGGGTTGAGTTGTATTTTATACAGTCTATGGGCTGAACAAGCTCCGAGCTCTGACTTCCTGTTACAGACCGGATGGCGTTGTGACGTATGAAAAACACTGAAAACTGAAACGGCTGGTTTCACACACATTTACAGAAAGGTGGAGAAATCAGAACAGGGGCAGAATGGATTTTTTTCATTCTCGGGGGGTTTGTAGACAGGGACACATATTTCAGGTAGAGAACCATAAAAAGTCAATTCTGCATGATATGTCACCTTTAAGATCTTCCATATTGCCGCGCTATAAATGATCTATCCAGACTACACTCGTTTTTTGTACCAGGCTGTAATCATGTTTATTTCTGCTGTAAAGATCGTCTTCTTTGAACTGGTGTGTATGTGGTTTCCGGTACTTCCAAAGCTAGCCTCTAGTGGATCCTCGATGAACTGCAGTTTTTAACACTTCTGCATTGGCTTCAATTCTCGCGGCGGGAGGTTTCCGCTTGGTTGTAAATCATGTAAAGCCTCTAGCATGCTAGCCTATAGATGAGTATAATAGCCTCTCTTTAGCTTTAAATTATCCTTGGACATGTTTAAATGCAAACTTAGCTAGCTAGTGGGCTACAGGTCATCATACACTTCCTTTAAACGTTGCTGTCAGACGCCTTTTTCATTCGAGGATTTTGAAGGATCAGAATACAGAAGCGAATACGAATACATACATTTTTTCAAACTCAGCTTTTCCCATAATAACAAACTTTTTTTGTGCCTATTTTTCTCAAGGCACCAAAGCTTGTTGTCCCTGATAAGGAGCTTCCTGTTATCCAGAGATAAGAGAGCTGGTTATTCCATCACAACAGATTCAGTTATGTCATCTCAAGATAACAGAGCCTGTGTTCTGGTGATCAATAGGCAAAACAATAGTGATAGGCCAGGTCATGACATGCTGTTTTTTTTTTTTTTAGGAAACTTTGATATGTATGATTATACATATTATAATGCATTTAAAGAAAAAAGGATAATTTACAGAGCTTTATGAGACATGACATTATAATTCTTGATGAAATAAAATTATACATGAAAAGAGGAAAAAAAACACCTTGTCAGTCATGTCCTTATTTGGGCAAAACTCTTCTGAACTATGGTTTAGAAAAAAATTCACCCCCTGTACAGTGCGTGCCGATACAGAAATGAGCTCTCTAGACTACACTCATTTTTTGAACCAGGCTGTAAACATGTTTATTTCTGCTGTAAAGATCGTCTTCTTTGAATGGGTGTGTATGTGGTTTCCTGTACTTCCGGAGCCAGCCTCTAGTGGATCCTCAATGAACTGCAGTTTATAACACTTCTGCTTTGGACTCATATTTGGAGAATGGTGTCACAGTCTGCTCACCTCCTCCCCTCTGTCAGTAATTTTCCACTCTCCTTGCCTCTGCTCCACTCTGCTGGCCAGCCACGCCCCCTCATCAGGCAACCCAGTTCACCTGCACACTCACCTGCTCCTCATCTGCAATCAAGCTGGTTTATAAGCAGCAGCCACTCTCCACTCCTTGCCAGATTGTTCTTGGACCTCATGTAAGACTTTCCAACGTTCTTCTCCGGACTGATCTCCCGTGACCATCCCTCCTCGCCGCTTCCCAGGAAAACACCTACGCCTTCTGTCCCTGACTACGAGTTCTGCCTTCGCCCTTCCGGGGTTCTGCCTGTCCGTCCTCGTGGCCGTTTGGCGTCCTGTCCTCCTGCGGAGTACGAGTGAGTCTGTTCTTCAACTCCCTCCGGGATCTGTCTGTCACCTGTGTTTGATTCGTCAGGCTATCATCGAGCCCCGAGAGACTCGATTCCCTACCTGTGTTCGAGGTAGAGAGACTATTCACCTGTTGCTCGTGTCTATTGAACTGTTCAATAAAGGTCATTACCAACTGATCTCTTGGCTTCCGATACTGCTTGTGGGCCCTAACTCAACCCGTTACAAATGGAGGTTGCAGCTTGGTTCAAGTCAGCCATGCCCTTATTTGGGCGAAACCTGTAAGTTTAATATCTTCAGAAATAACGAATTATAAAAAGATTCACCCATGTTAACATGTTTATTTCTGCTGTAAAGATCTTCTTCTTTGAATGGGTGTGTATGTGGTTTCTGGAGCTAGCCTCTTCTTCTTGCGGCCGGAGGTTGCCGGTTAATGTAAACATATGCACCTTTTCTGCACAGAATATGAAAAATATTAAAATTTTAATTGGAAGAGAAGAAAAATGAAAATAAAGACTAAAGAGAGATTTAAGATAAGATATTACTTTATTGAGCCCCTGGGGGGGAAATTCAGATGTTACAGCAACCCAGACAGAAGTACAGTCAAGAAGTTTCAATAAGTAAAATATAAGTGAAAATAAAAATAGATAACGCTAGAATACAATTTAGATATATGCAATGTTACAATGGAATTTAGATTAAATAGCAGTGATTACAGGCAGTATTAAAAATGTTTCAGTAGTGACAGGTTGACATGGTGTGATTATGGTTGGTAATCACAGATTAAGCTATAAATAAAAATAAATATGGGTATGTAATATGACCATGAGTTGTAGTTACAATAACAAAGGCAAGGCAGCTTTATTTGTATAGAGCATTTCATACAGGAGGGCAACTCAATGTGCTTTACATTAAAACATTAAAAGCATTGGAGACATTCAGACCGGCATAAAAGAACATAATTAAAATGACAAATATGATAAAACAGAAAAGAAAAGGAAAATTAGAAATATATTAAAAATTACATTAAAATTTTAATTTAAAGTGAGTTAAAATAATCTAAGATAGGAAGGCAGTGGGAAATAAAAAGTCTTAATTGATTTAAAAGAGGTGAGAGTTGGAGCAGACCTACAGCTTTCAGGGAGTGTGTTCCAGATATGTGGTGCATAATGACTAAACGCTGCTTCACCATGTTTCCTTCTGACTGTAGGGCCTGAAGCTAATCAGTACCTGAGGACCTCAGAGGTCCAGATGGTTCATAAAGTAGTAGCAGATCAGCCTAAACCATTCAGGTCTTTATAAACCATCAGCAGGATTTTGAAGTCTACTCTCTGACAGACAGGAAGCCAGTGTAGGGATCTAAGAACTGGAGTGATGTGGTCTACTTTGTTGGTCCTTGTTAGGACTCAAGCAGCAGCATTCTGTATGAGCTGCAGCCGTCTGATGGACTTCTTAGGGAGTCCTGTAAAGACCCCGTTACAGTAGTCTAGTCTGCTAAAGATAAATGCATGGAGGAGTATTTCTGCATCCTGCTGAGACATGAGTCCTTTAATCCTTGATATATTCTGAAGGTGATAGTAGGCTGACTTTGTAATTGTCTTAATGTGGCTGCTGAAATTAAAGCTGCTGTGAGGAACGTTTGTTTTGTATCGATTCTGGCACCCCCTGTGGACAAAGCGATACCTCTTATCTCTTGTCCTATACATGCAAAAGTAGTGTTTTCAACAAAAGCTTCATCCTGTTGTCTTTTAACAGTCAACTTTATCAGTCAATGTGATTATTTTCCATGAAAACAGTCAAATAAAGACTGTTTCTGAAGCGAGATGTCCATCTGGTCTGACACCTACCCCCTAAGGGCGGTTCCAGGCATTACAAATGACAACAGAGAAGGTGTCAGTGTTGCTGCTGATGGACTTGTTTGCTATTGAAGGTCATAAAGAGGCATCAGTATCATTTTCAGTCTGTTTCTCAGCCAGTTCAAAACTCCTCACAGGGCCTTTAAGGTCTGAGTCTAAGACTACATCAAGGTTTCTGGCTTGGTTTGAACATTTCATCTGTGCAGGTTGGAGCTGAGCAGTGACCTTTAACCTTTTTTTCGCTCCAAAAACAATCATTTCAGTTTTTTCTTTGTTTAACATAAAGTAATATAACATAATATAATATGGTAAAGATAATTATGTAATATAGTATATTATGCATTATAATGCCAGCAGCAGTCAAGAGAGTCAGTTTGGGATGAGATGGAGTGTGACAGTCAATGCAGGGATGGATCTGTTAGAATGACATATTGAGTTGAGTCAACAGGATGGACAAACAGTCTCATTAATAAACAGTCATGAGTAAATAAAGTCTCTCTCTCTCTATATATATGTAAACTGTATTAATGACACTAAATGTGACTATGACTCAGTGTGAAGGTGTTTTGGTGTGACCGCGCGCGCACGAGCAGGTGTCGCTTCATTAATTCACAAACAGCAGCTCGTGCCCGCGCTCTGTGCCCGCGCGCCTCCTCCTCTCCTCCGTCTGCTGTCAGCGCGCGCGGGGACGAGCGTCAGGATCCAAGGACGCACCGCGGGCTCGCGAGCTTCAGGTCATCTGAAAGTCCGCGACCATCACCCGGACCAAAAACTGATGGAAATGTGAAGAAGAGGAGGAAGAGGAGGAAGAGGAAGAAGAACTGTGTGATCTGTGTGTTCCATGAAGAGACATGAAGGGGACGCGGTGAATCAACAGGACGAGGCGCAGGAGGTTCCAACAATGTCAGCTCCGTGTGTCGGGTAACCAAGGATGAAGGAAAACCAACATTTCTAGATGAAAACCAGAGGGATGGATCAGGATCTGATCCCCAGGTGAGCCTCTGAAGGCACTGAAGAGAGACTAAACCGGGACTGAGGATTTTCACCTGTTCGATATTCTCATTGATTTTAAAAAGAGAGAGAAAAAAAAAGAGAGAGACCACCTTTAACCTGACCGACCCGAGTCACCGGACCGGATCAGAGCCAGATCCCGGGTCCAGGCTTGTGCTGCTGGTGGACCGGGAGGCATCCCCGTGATCTGAATAAATCACAGACGGTGAAATCAACAGGAGACCCACTCCACGACGCAGCTTTGTAACGGAATTCAGTTCGAGTCTCAAAGTCTGAGAGAAACCAGAACCAGCTGCAAACAGTGAGTGACGGTTTCATCATATATCTGTTTTTCTGTGCTGTGTCTCGTGGTTGTGTTTTCATATAATTATATCTTCTTCATCCCTTCATCCATCGTCACCTCTTCTCTTCTACATCAGTTTCTTCTTTTCCTTCAGATGTCATTTTCTGTCAGACTGTTTGAATGACATTGTAAATATCAATAACCTTAATTCATTTACTGCCTTGAGAGGGAGAAATATGAAAATCAAACTGTTAAATGTCAGATTTAGATTCTGAAATTCTGAGGAGGATCAGAGAAAAAATGTCCCCCTTAAAGCTCCTTTAATTTGTTGATGTTGGCGCCCCCTGTGGACTAAAAGGGGCACCTCTGTTTTTTTTTTCTTGGCTGATTATGACCATCAATTTTGAACCCCCTTTCTTAGAATATGAAGCCCACACTGAAATGCTAAAAACTGCAGTTCATTGTGCGTCCACTAGAGGCTGGCTCCAGAAACAATAAACATGTTTACATTATAACTCGCTATATCCGAAGATATTAAACTGAACATCAATAATATCTGACCTTAACTCTCTTTAACTGTCTTCAGAGGGAGAAATGTGAAAGTAAAACAGTTAAATGTCAGATTTATATTCTGAAATTGTTAGGGGAATTAGATTCCCCCCCCATTAAAGCTCCTTTTAATTTGTTGGTTTTGACCCCCCTTGTGGACAAAAGGGGCACCTCTTTTTCTTTTTTTTCTTGGCTGTTTATGACCATAGATTATGAACCCCCAGTCTTAAAATATGAAGGCCAAGCTAAAGTGCTAAAAACTGCAGTTCATTGAGCCTCCACTAGAGGCTGGCTCCAGAAACACAGGAAACCACATACACACCCATTCAAATCTTTCCAGCAGAAAGTAACAAGTTT
>NC_048280.1:1821917-1906917 GCF_009762535.1 Notolabrus celidotus
CCTGTTCAGTGTAGAGGTTCTTAATTCCTACAGTGTTGACGGTCAGTGAAGGCATCAGGGGAGGTGTAGAGAGTGTGAGTGGGAGAGAGGAGAGACAAGAGGAGAAGTTCTTCATTCATTCAAACATTGATTGTTGTTTTGTTGGTTGGCGTGGTAACGGCCGACAGTGACCGGTTATTAAAGATCAACGTGTTCATGAATCGGCTCGTCATCCCTACAGCGTCCGGACGGACGCTACAGTACATCTACATTTTCTGTAGGACTTACTGAACGTCATTAATTATTCTGCTTGTTGGTGAGAGCTTTGTAGACTCTGATCCGGACTACAGTCCTGAGCAAAGCACCTCATCAGGTCAGAGGGGACAGGCCCGAGGACGAGCGAGAGGGGCAGTCAGTAGAGTCAGGGGAAGTAGAGGCAGGAGACGGGGACTCGGAGGAGTGAACGCCGGGGAAATGTACGCGCAGGAGGCGGGCAGAACGGCAGGACGGGATTTGATTGGTTTAAAATTTGGGGACCCAAAAAACGGTGATTGGTTGGTGTTTTCCCAGATTTACTCCGGCTGTAGATAGCAGCTTTTTATGTATTGATTACCATCAGGACATAAAGATCATTAACCAGTATAACAAAAAGTGGATTTAAATCTGATTACCAACCCCAGCTTTAATGATAAAGACGTTAAACATTACTCAATTCAGGCTGCCTGTCTGTGACGTCATCACCGAGCGCCAGCAGACGACTAAACATAGCATGGCGGACGGCAGAGGAGAAGCGGCAAGCAAGAAATTGTCAAGCCACCATCACGGTCCAGCGTGTGGAAACACTTTGGCTTTTGCAAAGACGGAGATGTTCTAAATAAGTCGCTCACTGTTTGTAGGAGATGTAAAGAGCGAGGAGGTAAACCTAGTGTTGAAATGTTGGTTGCACTTACTGTACTTTTATTGAAAATGTATTGAATATTGAAAATGAGAGCAGAAAAGGTTAAGCAGCATGACAAAAGCTGGTCCAAGCCTGATCCAGCTCTAACTATAAGCTTTATCAAAAAGGAAAGTTTGAAGCCTACTCTTAAAAGTAGAGAGGGTGTCTGCCTCCTGGACCCTGACTGGTAGATGATTCCAAAGGAGAGGGGCCTGATAACTGAAGGCTCTACCTCCCATACTACTTTTAGAGATTTTAGGCACAACTAGCAAGCCTGCATGTTGGGAGCGTAGAGTTCTAGCCACCAGCAGGGGGCGCATGAAGTTTTTTTGGCGTGTCCACGTGTTGTTTTTGGCTTCATCTTAACTCCTCGTGAAGACTTCTGTTCTAAAAGGTTAAAAACGCTCAAACACGCAGCTTTAGTTTTGATTTAGACTGTTTGCATGAAAATGTCCTCATAAACCACATTAACCGTTTCACGCAAGAAGTCATGTACTCATTAATATCAGCTAACAATAGGCTCTGTGTGAGGTCATGTAACGTCAGGTAAATCACATTCCAAAAGCAGGCGTAGAGGAGAGGGGAGTGTGTGTTTATAGACACACAAGGTGTCTCTTTAATTCAGCAGCAGCAGAAGAAGAAAGGAGTTTTTCCTTCTCTGCATTATTCGGCTCTGCGGTTCATAAGATTATCTGTGAAGCTCCATGAATGATTTTAGAACTGAAACTGCTCTCTGCTCATCCCTCAATCATCCCTCCATCATCCTCCTGGCTTATATATTCTTCAAACAGCTTCTCTTTCATCACTTTCTTTTCTCCTTCTCTGTTCTGTTTTTAATCTCCACCAAGTGTTTGGTGTGTTGAATCCGTGCAGCTTGTCAGTCAGGAGGATATGTGAGGATTTGGTTCTGATGTTTACACGGATCATAAAGAAACCTGGTTATTCAGATCTGTGTTATTCAAACAGATTTCATGTTTCACCTCAGGAGCTGCTGAGTCTCTTCAGGTCTTATGAGGATGCTGAACCTCGTTCTTTGTTTGTTGATCTCTAAATTATCCAACTTATACTGTTGATAATTTAATACCAGTTTGAAGTTTCTGGTTTATCAAAGTTGAAAATGTTGCAGTGGGAACAATTCCCTAAACTGAGTCTGCTACTAAGCAGCTTATTGACAAGCCTCTATAAGAACATGCGGGTTATTACAGTTTATTCTTTGTTGAACATTCACTCATAATAAAAACTAAACTACACACTTCAATGGAACAAAAACAAATAAAGTCTGAGACGCTGAAAACTGAATACAAATGACAGCTCCAACACATCCATCAAACCTGCACCATCATCTCTTTGATCAATCTATATACAGTATCTCACAGAAGTGAGTACACCCCTCACATATCTGCACAGATTTAATTAGATCTTTTCATGGGGCAACACTGCAGAAATGACACTTTGATATAATGTAAAGTAGTCAGTGCACAGCTTGTATATCAGTGTAAATTTACTGTCCCCTCAAAATAACTCAACACACAGCCATTAATGTCTAAACCACCGGCAACAAAAGTGAGTACACCCCTCAGTGAAAATGTCCAAATTAGGCCCAAAGTGTCAATATTTTCTGTGGCCACCATTATTTTCCAGCACTGCCTAAACCCTCTTGGGCATGGAGTTCACCAGAGCTTCACAGGTTCCCACTGGAGTCCTCTTCCACTCCTCTATGATGACATCACGGTGCTGATGGATGTTAGAGACCTTGTGCTCCTCCACCTTCCGTTTGAGGATGCCCCACAGATGCTCAATAGGGTTTAGGTCTGGAGGCATGCTTGGCCACTCCACAGTGGTGGTTCTGGGGAGGGGCCAAGAGGGGCCAGTGTCCCTGTAAAACTGAACCTGGACCCCCCCTGTTGCCCCCCCTCCACACCAAACAAATATTATGCAATAAAAAAAGGCTTTGGTATTGCACCGATGTTACAGGCGGAACACGTGTGTGGTACTTGGTTCCAGTCCCTTAGAGCGCTAAGGGACTCATGTTGAGTGTAAACAGCCAATCAGCTGCTGTCAGTCTGCATCTTGATATAGTTCACAGTAGTCTATATGTCTAGTATAAAGGGAGGCACTGATGTTTTGCCAGTTTGTTCTCAGCCGTTCCTTGTCCTTATCAGTCTCTTTTGTCAGGGTTGAATGTGTCCCTCTGACAACACCCTTAGCCCCAGCCTGCCCCCCCCCCCCCCCCCCAGTAAAATTGGTCTAGAACCGCCACTGCCACTCCATCACCTTCACCCTCAGCTTCTTTGGCAAGGCAGGGGCCGTCTTGGAGGTGTGTTTGGGGTCGTTATCATGTTGGAGTACTGCCCTGTGGCCCAGTTTTTGAAGAGGGAGGGGATGATGCTCTGCTTCAGTATGTCCCAGTACATGTTGGCATTCATGGTTCCCTCAATGAACTGTAGCTCCCTAGTGCCGGCAGGACCCGTGCAGCCCCAGACCATGACACTCCCACCACCATGCTTGACTGTAGGCAACACACACTTGTCTTTGTACTCCTCACCTGGTTGCCCCCACACATGCTAGACACCTTCTGAACCAAGTACGTTTATCTTGGTCTCATCAGACCACAAGACATGGTTCCAGTAATCCATGTCCTTAGTCTGCTTGTCTTTAGCAGATTGTTTGGAGTCTTTCTTGTGCTTCACCTTTAGAAGAAATGTGAGGGGTGTACTCACGTTTGTGAGATACTGTATCTGTGTCTATCTCGTCTATATCTCTTTAAACACACGCAGATCAAAAGCAAACGAATGACTGTGTAGTCAGTTTACCTTAAACTTTTAATATTTACATCTTAAGCAATACATCTGTGTGGATTATCAAGCTTTAGGGTTCAAATTCTCACCATGTCCAGGCTTTCCATCAGAAATGGTTGATCCAACCTCCGTCCTCAAACCTTTAAACAAATCTGTACCACAAGGTGGAAATTCTCACATCCTTTTACCCTGTTTATTCTAATCAGTTGCTTCTGTAACGCCTCTTTATTTTGGGTTTGTAGGTTTGTTGAACCCAAAATAAAACTGAAATCTGGGTACAAACAAAGTTCACACCCAGATTTTTGTTGACTAAGAAAATACAGAGACAGGTGAGCACATGAAGTGGCCTTTAGTTGGGGTCCGTACAAGATATCTGGTACATTGGTACATATACAAGCTAACAGGTTTAAAACCGCTAACTGTCAGCCTCACAGAGCTCTAACTGGCGGTAAATGTACCATCAAATTTGATTTATAAGACGCCTTTCTTGTCATCTGTCAACCATTAAAATGGTGCGATCAACACACCGGTATGCGATGCAGGAAGTAGATTGTTATCAAGAAGATGGCGCGATAATATAGCTCAAGCTTTGTCTCAGAAATGCAAAGTCATGACCGCCAGTGCAGCCGTCACCATCACCCACTGCATGCAACCTCACACCACTGCAAATTTGCGACGCAGACCAGGCTTGCAGCGCCCTCGTTTAACAGCTTTTCTCCCACATTTGGTCATAATCATGCATTCAGAGAGCGGGAGGTATGTTTGTTCATATTTTAACACAATTAAGTAACAATGTTGGATGTCAATACTAACCCCCTAACCGAGTTTTAAATTGTGAGGTCGGAGAAACACCAGTATGAGACTGCAGGCTGCTCCGAACGGCTTGTTCAAGAAGTCACACAATTTGTGATGTCACAGATTGGTGAATCTCCTTAAAAGGGCATAGTGCTGTAGACACAGTGGAACAGCCTCTCACAGCAGACACTCTGTGAGAGGCAGAAAAAAAAGAACAGGTATGGCTTGTGATAAAAACACCTCAAAGTCACTTATGGCTCGTTTCCACAAAGCGGTCTGGTATGGATCAGTACAGTTTGGTACAGGTCAGATCAGTAACGCCTGATCCTGTTTTCGTTTCCCCAGCCAACCGTGCCCTACATGGTGGGCGGAGTGTAAGCTGGATGCCTATAGCCGCGTCAGCCAGGTAATAGCGTGACGTCATGGCAGCTCGACAGTGTTCCCGCGGTCGACCATGGAACGCTGTTTCTTTTTTATGACTCAACTTTATTGGATTTTGAATTTTTAACAAAACATATCAACAACATACAGGACAAAATAGTGCCAAGCCGAAGAGTGAAAAAAAACCCAAAAATCACGATAAAATGTGTGACTTTGACTGGCATGAAAAATAATAAAAAACAAACAGACAAATAGACAAAACAACAAACAGAGAAGACAATACTGTATCAAACAATAAAGAAAAAATAACAATAATAAAATAATGCACAAATAATGAGAATGACAAAATACCAGTGGAACGCTGTTTCTTGACGCCATTTTCCAAACAAAGAAAGTGATCTTCCTGAAGTCCACTGGAGGTTTAAACATGGCGGGGTTATGTGTTGTTCTTTATTACCTCTATTGGAGATTGTGCTTCTCCCGTGCATGAAAGCGTGTATTTATGATGACTGCTGGGACACCTCATCCACCCAGTTGCTCCGGTCAGAGAGTACACGGGGATACACAGTTCACAGTTCAGCTCTTTTAATGTTCCTCATATGCAACAGCAATGGCGAATTGGCTATTTAGCATCATTAAAGAATGATGATGACAACAGGGGGTGTGATATGATATGACGTGATGGTATCCTGTAAACAATACAAATGCAAATATTAATGACGGGACCCACGAGACGTAACATAACATGCATTGAATGAGATAGCATTAGCGTTAGCAATCCGCGTCAATCAACGTATGACACTGCCGTCACATAAACAAAGTGCGCGCTGCACGCCACACTTATAAGAAATGAACAACCATATAAACATGTTCATAGTGAGCATAACTTACTTCTTCACGAACGCATCACATATAAAACTTTAAACTTATCGGCACAACATTCGCGGAGGGTACCGCTCAGGATAACAGTCAGGACCCCTAGCTGCCCGTGGGCATGCCTGAGCACAAATAACGTAAACAGTAAAGTCCCTGGGCTGCCCATAGAGGTGCCTAAACGAAAATACTAACGAAACATAGGAAATTTATAACAACCTCTGTCGCACAGGAAGTGACGATTCTTTCGACCAATCAGCAGACTGCAGTGTTTCTAGCTCCACCTTCTGAGGTCGGATCAGTATGTCTGGCACCCCAACAGAAGGGTACCAAAAAGTGGGACGGTACGACTCGGTAATTTGGGGACCTGTCCCGGTTTAAGTCGATGGAAACACCTCAAAATGCACGCCGTACCGAGACGAACTGAACTGAACCGCTTGGTGGAAACGGGGCTTTAGCGAATCAGGTCACTCTGGTAATAAACAGGGATGGGCAATGATTTTCTGACATTAGTTTACTTACTAAAATCGAAGAGTAACTTCGAATATTTTCTCATTTTCAAAGTACAAGTCGTTTTCACCCGTGCCTGGTTGTAATACAGTATTCCCGCCAGACGGTGGCTATAGTGTCTTCAAGCTGTTTGCTAACCGCATTAAGCAACAGAAGAAGAAAAATGCTAACTGCGTTAAATAGCGAAAGAAGAAGAAAACATTCACGACAGTCGCAGCGATTTTCTCCGTTTCTGAATCTCGCACTACTACACTCGTATTTCCAGAGTAATAAATGCCACACTTACGAAGCAGAAACTCTGTTCTATGTGGTTCTAAAATGTCCTTGCTGTTCCCTTTCCAAACTTTCTGGGTCAGTTTCAGGGTCCTTAACATGTGGCCATATTTCATAATTAGTCATTTATAGAAACAACAGTTAATTTAAGGACAGTGACTTTATAGTATGGCTCCGGTGGAAGGGAAGTGGGCTTGAGGGGGGAGGGCCTTAAAGAGACAGTAACTCGAGTGAAATGAGGGTTTCCAGGGATACGATTGGATTCGAAAGACTCGACCTGTGGAGGTGTGTGTTGAGTCCAGGCGTAGCTACTTGTGGCAGGGTTGCATATCAACTCAACTCAACTCAAACTTTATTTATAGAGCACATTTAAAACAACCGGAGTTGACCAAAGTGCTGTACAGGACAAAAACAGCACAAATGACAAACATAGCATACAATACAATACTAAAATACAATACTAGAATATGTAAACACAGTGCAAATGTATAATAAAATAAGATAGAATAAAACAAATTAAAATTTAATTAAGATTATGCCAGATGTCCACTCAATGTTGATTAAAAGCTAGGGAGAAGAGGTGTGTCTTAAAGGTGACATATCATGCTTTTTTCATCAACATATATTGGTCTAAGAGGTCCCCAAAACATGTCTTTAAAGTTTATGTTTAAAAAAACACTTTGAAATCAGATTTTGGTCTGCCTGAAAAACCCTCTTCTTCAGTCCTCCTCAGAACAGTCTGTTTTCTCTCTGACCACGCCCCCTCAGGAAGTGGGTGTGGCCTCGACTGTCCGGCATGTTGATCTAATGTTTGTGATGTGAATATACACGGCTGCTCACAGACCCGCGTTACTTCTACCCTCTGAATCTGATCCAGAATCTGATCCTGACGGAGAGGCGCCTGCAGCAGGACCTTTCTGAACCATTGGTCACAGATTTAGTGTTTCTTGTTGTTTTATTTGTCAGTATGTCGACGTGTGTCTTGGTACACAGCTACAGCTACAGCTATGAACATGTAGCTATGTGGCTATGCTAACTAGCGCTAGCACTTATCCATGACAAATAAAAATCATCCACTAGATCTTCAAATCTGCAGACGTGGGGAGTCAAACCGACCTTTGTGTTTATTAAGACAGCCTACAACTAGCATGCCTCCCTCCTAAGCTCCTTGTTAGCACACATGTGTGCAGGGAATGAAAAACAGAGGAGGGGTTGAGTTGTATTTTATACAGTCTATGGGCTGAACAAGCTCCGAGCTCTGACTTCCTGTTACAGACCGGATATTGTTGTTACGTAACAAAAACACGGAAGTCTGAAACGGCTGGTTTCAGCACACATTTACAGAAAGGTGGAGAAATCAGAACAGGGGCAGAATGGATTCTTTTCATTCTCGGGGGGTTTGTAGACAGGGACACATATTTCAGGTAGAGAACCATTAAAAAGTCCATTTTGCATGATATGTCACCTTTAAGAGAGGATTTAAAAATCTGGATTGATCCTGCAGAGCGGATCTGTTCGGGCAGGTTGTTCCAGAGCCGAGGGGCAGCCGCCACAAAGGCTCGGTCACCTCTGGTTTTAAGTCTGGTTTTGGGAGTGACCAGTAGCGATTGACCAGATGATCTCAGTGTCCTGGCAGGGACATGATATTGGAGAAGCTCGGTCAGGTACTGGGGGGCTCGGCCATTAAGAGCTTTAAAAACCAACAATAACATTTTAAAATCGATTCTAAAAGCAGCCGGGAGCCAGAGCAGCGAAGCTAGGACGGGGGATATGGGTCACGCTTACATGGTGAAAACAGATGGCAGCAGAAAGAACCACACAGCTGCACCGAAACCACACGCTGTGGACCCATGCAGGAGTACCGCCATAACCTCCGCCCCCCCCCCCCCCCCCATCCCTAAAAATAGACTTGATTTTCCAGTGTGACTTATATTCCAGATTTTACGGTAATTCAGACGGAGTTCCTGGAGGAGGCAGAGAAATTAACTAAGCTGTGTGCCCCCGTGGGAAATCTCATGAACCGAGACACTGGAGGGTGAATTTCAAGACGACGGCTAAACTGATGTGATAACAAAATATTCTCCAGAGTCACGTGTGCAAATAAGGAGCGTTTATGGTGTGGACGCAGCGTTGATGGAAGTGCCGTTGGGGTGTAATTCATATCACTTTCATACTCATCCTTATGTTGAACAAAATCACACAATGCAAGACTGCAAAAAGTCCAAAGATGTGTTGCCTTCAATGACATGATGAGCAGTTATTGCTGACACTGTTTTGTCCTCACTCCTCATGTTGCTTCGAATTTAAAGTTCCCTTTCTTCTCAAGATTGCCTCAACCAGAACGATGGAATGTCTCAGATAATTTAGAGGTTACCTGGATAAACAGAACGTGACTTACCTGAGCTCGATGGCCATTTTGGAAAATGAAACATGGAGAAGAATTAAAAAAAAAAGAGGTGACACGAGTGAGTGTGTTGACTCGGTTTAACGACAGGATGAAGAACAAGTGAATATTTCACAGCTTTGTTGTGAATCTCCCGTCACGTGTCACTGAATCATCGTATTTTGAGATTCTAACATATTTCTGTTGAAGTCATTTTTTAGCAGTCTTGGTGGAGGTTTAGTCTTTTCTTTTCTTTTCATGCTTTAGTTTTTCTTCTTTAATCAAACAGCTTATCTCTACTTCCTTCAGCCCTCTCTCTCTCTCTACCTCTCTCTCTCTCTCTCGGTCTGTCTGTCTGTCTGTCTATCCGTCCATGTCATCTTTCGGTTCTTCGCCTCCGCCTGTTGTCTGGTTTCTCATCACCTTGACACTGAAGGAGCCCGGAGTCGGAGACATGCAAACACATCTCAGCTGCTTCTGTCTCAGCTGTCGACCCGCCTCACTGTTAAACGGCGGTTTCTCTGCCCGTCTGTCCGCAGCTCGACAGACGGACAGCAGTTAGATCCGCTTGATTCCCTCTGTAATGCATCAAAGCGTTAGCGCACAGGTGGTTCTACTTCTGCAGGATAAAGAAAGGACGAGAAGTTTCTGCAACGTGTGATTAAAATATGTCCAACTTAAGTTCATGTTTTTGCCACAGAAGGGCAAAGAGAACTTCAAATGTCTGACACTACAGAAAAGATTGAGTTGGAGGTTGGTTGGTCGACCACTTCCTGGATTGGCCGTTTTTTCATGTCACTTGATGTTTTAAATTCCCGTCCAACACAATATTTGTTCAATCCAAAATAAGACAAACAAGCACACACTGCAGCTTTAGTCTCTTTTTACAGAGTCGACACAACAAATGGGTCTTGATTGTAGTTTGACCAAGAAGGAGTTTACCTGGAGCGGCCCATTTTACTTCCCTTTTGATCTGAACACCGGGGTCATGGAGTGTTAAGAGATTAACCCCCAACAGAGGAAACTGTGTGCAGAAAGAAAAAGGCTTTATAGCAAAAAGACTGACGACTGTAGTCAAGTCAAACTTTATTTATATAGCACATTTAAAAAACGACCACAGTTAGCCAAAGTGCTGTACAAGCTTAAAAACACAATCAATAAAAACAATAATAATTAAAAAAGGAAAAGATATTAAAAACACAATCAATAAAAAAAAGAATTAAAAAAGAAGAGATATTAAAAACACAATAGAGAACACAAGAAAAAGCCACTATAAATAAAAGCATTGAGCTTTGAGGTGCGTTTTAAGTAATGATTTAAAATTCTCAATGGTCTGAGCATGCCTTATATTCAGAGGTGTCAAAAGTATTCACATTTATTACTCAAGTAGAGGTATAGATACTAAAGTTTAAAAAGACTTCTGCAGAAGTTAAAGTATCAGCTCAAGCTTTTTATTCAAGTAAAAGTGTAAAAGTCCTGGTTACTATACTTAAAGTATAAAAGTAATGTAACAGGGGAAACTATGTCATTAAGGACAAAAGCTTAGGCTGCACCACAGGAGCCTATAATTCATGACCCCACCTCAATCATCATCAATCAATCAATCTGTATTTGTATCGCGCCAAATCACAACAAACGTTATCTCAGGACGCTTTTACAAACAGAGCAAGTCTAGACCACTCTATGTCAAATTATGAACAGAGACCCAACACCAAGACAGGATAAGACTCAGTCTGACCCCACCTTAATCCACCATGAGCATTGCACATCGCTAGTTAGCTAGTTACAGTGGAGAGGACAAACTTCCTTTTAACAGGCAGAAACCTCCAGCAGGACCAGACTCATGTTAGACAGCCATCATGCCTCGACCGGGTTGGGTCTGGAAAGACAGATAGAGGGGAGAAAGAGAGAGAAGTGATAGGGATGAGACGAGCAGTAGAAGCTGTTGCCGCTGGAGTCCGGATCGTCTGCAGCAGGAGGACGTCTACGGCAACTCAGAGGAATCTACGAGACAAGGGAGCTCAGGGACTCCAGAAAGGTCTATGGTTAGTAACTTTAATGGGACAGGCAGAGTTAAAGTAAGTGATGAAGGGGTTGGGGGGAAGGGGGTGAGCTAGGATCCCAGTGTGTCAGTGTGCCAGTTCCCCCGGCAGTCTAGGCCTATAGCAGCATGACAAAAGCTGGTCCAAGCCTGATCCAGCTTAGTAAAGAGAGAGGGTGTCTGCCTCCCGGACCCTGACTGGTCTGACACATCTGCTGAGACCGTGTTGGAGAGAGGGATAGAGGGAGATGAAGAGAGAGAGAGAGATGATAGTGGGGAGACGGATAGTAGTAGTTGTAGCAGCTGGAGTCTGGCACGTCCACAGCAGCAGAGATCCAGAGGAACCTACGAGACAAGGGAGCTCAGGGACTCCAGAAAGGTCTATGAAAAGAGGAAAGAGAGGGAGACCAGAAGAAAGAAAAAAGAGGAGAATAAATGGTGAAGGAATGACAGAAGGAAAGGATGGGATGAGACAAGGAGACATAAAGGATGAAGAAACATGGAAAGAAAGAAAGAAAGAAAGAAAGAAAGAAAGGAAGAAAGAAAGAAAAAAAAGAAAGAAAGAAACAAAGTAAGAAAGAAAGAACAATAAAAATAAAGAAAGAAAGGAAGAAAGAAAGAAAGAACAAAAAAAGCAGAAAGGAATGCAAGGAAAAATGAATAAAAGAAAGAAAGAAGGAAGGAATGAATGATGGCAGAGATCCAGAGGAACCTACGAGACAAGGGAGCTCAGGGACTCCAGAAAGGTCTATGGTTAGTAACTTTAATGGGACAGGAAGAGTTAAAGTGAGAGACAGGCAGAGAGAGGAGAGAGAGGGAAAGACAGGATCCCAGTGTGTCAGTCTAAGCCTATAGCAGCATAACTAAGACCTGGTCCAAGCCTGATCCAGCTCTAACTATAAGCTTCATCAAAAAGGAAAGTTTGAAGCCTACTCTTAAAAGTAGAGAGGGTGTCTGCCTCCCGGACCCTGACTGGTAGATGATTCCAAAGGAGAGGGTCCTGATAACTGAAGGTTCTACCTCCCATACTACTTTTAGAGATTTTAGGTATAACTGGCAAGCCTGCATGTTGGGAGCGTAGAGTTCTAGAGGGGTAACAGGGCACTATGAGGTCTTTAAGATACGAGGGTGTCTGATTTTTAAGGTCTTTGTAGGTTAAAAGAAGGATTTTAAATTCTAGTCTATATTTTATGGGGAGCCAGTGAAGAGAAGCTAACACTGGAGAGATGTGCTCTCTCTTCCTGGTTCTAGTCAGTACTCAAGCTGCAGCGTTTTGAACTAGCTGAAGAATCTTTAGAGACTTATTGGGGCAGCCTGATAAGAGGGAGTTACAGTAATCTAACCTGGAGGTAACAAATGCATGGACTAGTTTTTCTGCGTCGCTCTGAGACAGGAAGTACCTATACCTCCCAAAAAACATTTCACAAAAGGCCATAATGACTATATAATGTTATATTAATATGTGAATGTTGAAATATTTGGGTTGCACCTGTTTCAGCCGCGGTCATGCTCATTGAAAATGAACGTATTTTAGTACAATGCAAATACATGAAAGAACATGTGAAAAAAAAATACAAACAAAAAAGGAAGATAGAAAAAAAAAACCAAGGTAAATAAACAAAAATAAGTAACACATATTTTTAGATGACATTCTGGAAGACATCTCAGGACCCCCCATTTGTGTCTCAATCAATCAATCAATCAATCTTTATTTGTATAGCGCCAAATCACAACAAACGTTATCTCAAGACGCTTTTACAAACATAGGAGGTCTAGACCACACTATGTCAAATTATGAACAGAGACCCAACACCAAGACAGGGTAAGACTCAGTCTGACCCCACCTTAATCCATCATGAGCATTGCACATCACAGTATTTAGCTAGTTACAGTGGCGAGGAAAAACTTCCTTTTAACAGGCAGAAACCTCCAGCAGGACCAGACTCATGTTAGACAGCCATCATGCCTCGACTGAGTTGGGTCTGGAAAGACAGATAGAGGGGAGTAAGAGAGAGAGGTGATAGTGATGAGACGAGTCGTAGAAGCTGTTGCCGCTGGAGTCCAGCACGTCCGTATCAGCTGGAGTCCAGATCGTCCACAGCAGGAGGACGTCTACGGCAGCTCAGAGGAATCTACGAGACAAGGGAGCTCAGGGACTCCAGAAAGGTCTATGGTTAGTAACTTTAATGGGACAGGCAGAGTTAAAGTAAGTGATGAAAGGGTTGGGGGGAAGAAGGTGAGCTAGGATCCCAGTATGTCAGTGTGCCAGTTCCCCCGGCAGTCTAGGCCTATAGCAGCATGACAAAAGCTGGTCCAAGCCTGATCCAGCTTAACTATAAGCTTTATCAAAAAGGAAAGGTCTCATGACCCCCCAGGGGGTCCTGACCCACACTTTGGGAACCCTTGCTTTAAAGTATCAAAAGTAGAAGAGTATATATAAAACATTTATAGTATATAAAAACAATTCTACATAATTTATAAGATTAAATCAGCAAAGTAAGTTGAACCCACAGCACACAGCTCAATGTATCTCATGAAACATTATTTTGAATTAAACATCAAATTGAACAAAGTAGAGTAAAAGCATGATTATTCAAAGTTGGTGGAGCCATTATCGTACATATTTGCATTATGTATGCATACATTCATGCAGCTTCTGAAGGAGCTGGAACAACAACCTCCCTGTGGTATTAACTCTGTCCTCCTGCTGTGAGCTCCTCTCAAACCAACTGGAGGAAACACAACCTGGGAGCTCGGTTCCCGCTGCTGCTGCTGATCTCAGACGCGAGTGTGAAACCATGTTGTCCTTTATATTTATATTTATTTTTTAACGTTTCCTATGTAGGAATTTGTTTTTGTAAGAGCTTCTGTGAATACACGTCAGGCAAAGTTTGTTTGTACAGCACATTTCAACAAGGCTTTTTAAAGTGCTGCTGCATGAGACGCAGCAGAAACAGCAGGCAGTTTAAAAGACAGGAGGTAAAACTACAGAGGAGGAAGAAGTAATGACAGTACAGGATACAGTTTGGTTAATGTGTGTGCATATATTGGGATTTTACAACTTTTATTTACCTCTGAAGCTGTCAAACATGGTAAATTAAGGACATCAATCTTTTAGATCTGCATTCTGTTAATCTGCCAGCAAAATGTATTCATCAGAGCGCATGAATTATTGATGTTGCACAACAGCTAGTAAATTCTAAGTAAAATCTGTCAGCCTCCATTATCATTCACCAAGGACAACTTTCTAAATCTTATTCTCAAATGCTGAAACTGAATTCAGAGTCTCCAGAGACGTTGAGTCTGCAGCAGAGCAGCCCTGCCCAGAGGAACATTGTACTGCTAAAGGCTTTCACTTCTATGGACCCGATCTACTAAAGGTTTGCGTGTATAAAAACACGTGCAAAGCTGACTTACTAACCGGGAGCACTGAGGATTGCGTCTTTCAAATGAGCAAAATAGCACTCGCTAATCATTTAGCGTGTTTGCCTTCATGAATATGCAGAATACATGTAGATCATCAGAACGCGCAAAATACTGGGAGGAGGAGATGCAAATGTAATCATTTAGCACACGCTATGTGATTTATCAAACCTGAAGCAGATAGCGGGCGCTGTTTCTGCGTCTATATTTAGCACGTTTGAAAGGCAGGTGCAAACTGGCACAGCGTTACGCACACATGGCTGCGGTCACTGTAACGCTAATCATAACATCGCTTTACAACATGCCCACAAAAGCTGGGCTTACAAGCATTACTACATGTTGTAGTCAATCAAACCAAGAGAACAAAATGTTAATAATAAACCAACACAAATTCAAAGCAGTTCAGCACCACGGATAGCGACCGCATCATTCTGACACCCACTTTAACTGTTTCATATAATGAGAGCACAGCAGGTCACTGTATCAACAGATATAAAGGTTAGTCAAATTGGCACAGCGGCCCACATCTTCACATACAAACACAAAATCAATATGAAGTACTCGGCCTACTCACCACTGATTGGACGAGCCTTAAGCTCTGCGGACTTGTCCACGATGCACTGTATGTCCATTTTCTTTGATCTGTCATTCTCAATAGATAACATGACATGTCCACTCAGTCTCTCCTGTCCCACCGTGCTCATCAAGGGGTTTTTAGTTAGTTTTAATGTGAATGAGCGCTCACTGAGCCGCCAGGCAGCTCTCCTCATCTTGTGCTTGCAGCAGTGTGTTGGGGCGAATTGCCTCAAACATGTTCCCAGTTCCATTTAAGCTGGTGAATCTTTGGGACAGTTGCTGGATGATGATATCAGGCATTAAAAACGTTCACCCGAAAGTTGCTCCCTGGGACAGTGAGGCGACTGTCTTCATCCAAGTGACGCCTAACTTTTCTAGAGCAAGAGTTGCAGACTAAGCCTCATCAAATCGCTCTCTAAACTCCATCAAAACACTGATTGAGTTTTGGAGTAGAGTAGATGCGTTTATTTAATCGGCAGATCTTCTGTTTTTTCTCACAGCATTCACCTTTTCACCCGCAACACGCCCAGAAATAACACGTGCAAAATTATTATTTGCACACGCAAATTAGCGCTCGTTATTTGGGATCTTAGTAGATCAGGCCCGAAGTCTCCAGAGACAAAATTGAGATTCTCACTTCAGCCTCATTCAAGTTTCAAATTGTTCTCATTAGTTTCTCCTAAAATTCACTAGGAGAAATAGTTGAGACCATGACATGAGACTTAAATGAGAGATCTCATTAATGGCTCATTTTCTTCTCTTTTTTAAAATATATTTTTGGCCTTTTTGACTTTATTTGACAGGACAGCTGAAGAGAGACAGGAAATGTGGGGAGTAGTGAGCGGGGGAAGACATGCAGGAAGTGGTCAACTGGCTGGGAATAGAACCAGCGACCCCTGCGATGAGGACTGTAGCCTCAGTATGTGGGGCGCTTAGACCACTAGGCCACCAGCACCCAAAAGAATCCACCCCTTTAACTATAATAATCTGGATAAATCTGGTCAGCCCTTTTGTGGCCCATATTTTAAATAAATGGTCGGTCATACCTGGTATGAAATTTCTATCTTTAGCAGTTTCTCTCAAAGACACTAAATCTTTGTGAAGTTGTTTTGTTCCAAACAGACTTGTAAAGGAAGGACCATATAAGGAAGTCAAAGAAGAGATCATTTCACATCTTAATATCTGATCTTTAAGTGGTTCAAATGTTTTAATGAGAATTGTAAGTTTGTGGACAATTACATTGAAATCTTAATTTTGCAGGGCACTATAAATGTTCCTGTAAAGATGAGCTCAGGCTCTTTCTTTGCTCCATCTGAGCTCAACTTGAACCACAAAAACTGAGTCTGACAAAAACAAATGGATGAGGTTAGATTGAGAGAGCTCCCTGATTTCTCCACCTGAGCTCTAAAGGAGTCACAACACTTGAGAAATACCTGAGTATCATTTCAGATTTTGATGAGATCTCCTTTTGAACTGAAAGGGAGACTAAGCTGAGACTTTTTACAACTTTTTTCTGGAGGCAAGAATGAGAAACAGGAGACATAAGCTGTAGTCTCATTTTGCTTTCAGACAGATCTCATTGTTGTCTAGGAGACAGAAATGAAACACTTTTGAGATCTCTTCTCTAAATTTCTTTTCCTCTGGGTGATTCCACAGCAAATTAAACTCAGTGAGGCACGCTGCAAGTAAAAATAAAATCCAGATGAGACGAGTAAAAAGTTTAGAAAAAGTTAAAATGTTGCTTCCCGTCTGGCGGAGGAGCCACAGTGAGACTCATGAATGTTAGAGGAGAGCCATGAATATTACAGCACATTAGTTAAAGTAGGTGAACAGAACTGCAGCGTGCATGTTGTTTCTGAATTAAACATCCTTCTTATGTGATTCATGATGAAATAAAGATGAATACCTCAGAAGCCGGCTGTACAGTTACACAGGAACATACTGTAAGGAGACAATGGAGGAAATCAGCGGCCTCACTTTGTCTCTGCACAGACCCAAACTAACCATGCTAACACTTTAATCTTCTCATCCTGTATACAGCTTGTTTCTGTTCAAACACAGAGAACAGGGATCAAACATTATTACCCAGCTGTCTGACTCACCACGTCACATCAAATCAGTCTGTGGAGAGTAGTCCATGCCATTTCAACTCTTCCTGTTGACAATGTGGCAGAAACTTTTTTAGTATTACTCTCAATTGACTTGGATGCTAAGACTTAAACATGATTAGAAATGTCAAGTTAAATGCTAATAGGCTGGTAGGCTGAATAAAGAATAATGTTGCAGTGAAAGAGATGCACACAAATCTGGGGGACTGTTTTTTGCGACCAAGAGTCATGAGCTTATTCGTACTATTGTGGAGGCAGTGCAGCGCTAGAGTCCAAGACACATTTCCCCGAGGGAGAATAAAGTGTGTCGTATCCTATTGTAACTAATCTTGTCTTATTGTATCGTATCGCATGTTTTTCTATCGCATCGTATCTCTTTTTATCGTATCTTTTTTTATCGTATCTTTTTCTATCGTATCTTATTCTATCATGTTTTTTTATCGTATCTTTTTCTATCGTAACTTATTCTTTCGCATCGTATCTCTTTTTATCGTACCTTTTTCTATTGTATCTTTTTCTATCGTATCTTTTTCTCTCTTATCTTTTTCTATCGTATCTTATCTTTTACTATCATATCTCTTTTTCTATTGTATGTTTTTCTATCGTATCTTTTTCTATCGTAACTTATTCTTTCGCATCGTATCTTTTTTTATCGTATCTTTTTCTATTGTATCTTTTTCTATCGTATCTTTTTCTCTCTTATCTTTTTTTATCGTATCTTATTCTATCATATGTTTTTCTATCGTATCTTTTTCTATGGTATCTTATTCTATCATATGTTTTTCTATCGTATCTTATTCTATCGTATGTTTTTCTATTGTATCTTTTTCTATCGTATGTTTTTCTATCGTATCTCATTCTATCGTATCTTATTCTATCGTATCTTATTCTATCGTATGTTTTTCTATCGTATGTTTTTCTATCGTATCTTATTCTATCGTATCTTATTCTATCGTATCTTATTCTATCGTATCTTATTCTATCGTATCTTTTTCTATTGTATCTTTTTCTATCATATCTTATTCTATCGTATCTTATTCTATCGTATCTTTTTCTATCTTATCTTTTTCTATTGTATCTTTTTCTATCGTATCTTATTCTATCGTATCTTTTTCTATCGTATCTTTTTCTATTGTATCTTTTTCTATCGTATCTTTTTCTATCGTATCTTTTTCTATTGTATCTTTTTCTATCATATCTTATTCTATCGTATGTTTTTCTATTGTATCTTTTTCTATCGTATGTTTTTCTATCGTATCTTATTCTATCGTATCTTATTCTATCGTATGTTTTTCTATTGTATCTTTTTCTATCGTATGTTTTTCTATCGTATCTTATTCTATCGTATCTTATTCTATCGTATCTTATTCTATCGTATCTTATTCTATCGTATGTTTTTCTATTGTATCTTTTTCTATCGTATCTTTTTCTATCATATCTCATTCTATCGTATCTTATTCTATCGTATCTTATTCTATCATATGTTTTTCTATCGTATGTTTTTCTATCGTATGTTTTTCTATCGTATCTTTTTCTATCATATCTCATTCTATCGTATCTTATTCTATCGTATCTTATTCTATCGTATGTTTTTCTATTGTATGTTTTTCTATCGTATGTTTTTCTATCGTATCTTATTCTATCGTATCTTATTCTATCGTATCTTATTCTATCGTATCTTTTTCTATCGTATCTTATTCTATCGTATCTTATTCTATCGTATCTTTTTCTATCGTATCTTTTTCTATCGTATCTTATTCTATCGTATCTTATTCTATCGTATGTTTTTCTATCGTATCTTTTTCTATTGTATCTTTTTCTATCGTATCTTATTCTATCGTATGTTTTTCTATCGTATCTTATTCTATCGTATGTTTTTCTATCGTATCTTATTCTATCGTATGTTTTTCTATCGTATCTTTTTCTATTGTATCTTTTTCTATCGTATCTTTTTCTATCGTATCTTATTCTATCGTATGTTTTTCTATCGTATCTTTTTTCAATCGTATCTTTTTCTATCGTATGTTTTTCTATCGTGTCTTTTTCTATTCTATCTTTTCTTTTTCTATCACATCGTATCTTTTTCTATTGTTTTGCATCGTATCATTTTCTATTCTATTGAATTGTATCATATATTTTCTACCACATCGTATTGTATCGTATCATATCGTACTATATCCTATTGTAACTTATCTTTTATCGTTTCGTACATTCAGCAGAAATAGAAGTGTAAAAAACTGCAGTTCCTCAATTGTCCACTAGTTTAGGCTCCAAAGGCAAAGAAGCCCCATAATATTAAAGTGTCACAAATTAAACATGTTCACAGCCTAGCACAAAAACAGATTTCGTCTCTACACCTCATTCATTGTTTGATAGCTACTGAACAGAGGGTGAATATTTCTGAGTCATCTGTTGCTCATAATTAGCCGTGTGAGGTCCCTGAGGACGGCCCATGAATAAAGTATACATTAGCTAAGTGTCTTTAAACCAAGTCTTACTCCTCGGATTCTGAACACAATGATTTAAATTGAAAAGACCTGAAACTGCAGTGAAACTTTGCTCTCCATAACTGGCTCTTTAACATTCAGTGAGGAAGAGACTCTGAGGATGGAGAATAATAATGTCCTCCTGTTTGGGGATATAGAACACATGAACTGTGTAACCATGAAATGATAAAATACAGACTTCATAGTCTGAACACAGGTTCATACACCGTCAGACATGAAGAGAGAAGCTTGATAAAAGCAGTGTGTTTGAGTGTGCTGTTCGGGGACTTTACATCAGGATGTAACTTTAATGAGATTAACATTTGGAGCGGATTGAGTGGAGGACTAATGGGACTCTCCGCCGCCACACTGGCTTAGCATCAGAAGAAGTTTCCGCAGAGCAAAGTCACAGCTCAAGTCGCAGCCCGGTACAGACTGCTTTGATAAAATCTAACGTGACGGAGAGAGGAAGAGGTGAATGACACCAGACTGACATCTAACGGAGCTTCACTTCAATTATAAAGACAACTTCTGGCTTCCTTCTCAAACCGTAGCTCCTACAGCACCTCTGGTTTTAACCGAGGGAAGCGTTACATGTCTTTGTCCTGAACCATTAAAGCACATTCTTAGTGTCAGGACTCTCTGTGACCTGAATACCTCCAGGTGTGTTAGTACAGTAAAGTCTAAAGCCTGGGTTCAGTATCTGCAGAATGTAGTTTTCGTTCATTCCAGGGTCCTACAGCTGGCAAAGTGCCAATATGTGAACCGCTCCATAAATCAAAGTGAAAGTTAAAAAATTGCACTCACAGCAGTGGACTCCAAGTGACCCAGTAACAGCCTGTCTGCGTATCGTTGACATGGAAACAAGTCCCGGTAAACACACGGTGACCCGACCAAAATATATAGTGAAGGAATAACAGTTGAGGGGCCACAAATAGGTGGCCGGCTGGCCTTGAGGGCCTCTGCTATAGTGTCTTAAAGATATACATATCACGCTTTTTTCATCAACATATATTGGTCTAAGAGGTCCCCAAAACATGTCTTTAAAGTTTATGCTCAAAAAAACACTTTGAAATCAGATTTTGGTCTGCCTGAAAAACCCTCTTCTTCAGTCCTCCTCAGAACACTCTGTTTTCTCTCTGACCACGCCCCCTCAGGAAGTGGGTGTGGCCTCGGCTGTCCAGCACGTTGATCTAATGTTTACATGTTGGCTGAATATACATGGCTGCTCACAGACCCGCGTTACTTCAACCCTCTGAATCTGATCCAGAATCTGATCCTGACGGAGAGGTGCCTGCAGCAGGACCTTTCTGAAGAATTGGTCACAGATTTAGTGTTTCTTGTTGTTTTATTTATCAGTATGTAGACGTGTGTCTTGGTTCACAGCTACAGCTACGACATATAGCTATGTGGCTATGCTAACTAGCGCTAGCACTTATCCATGATAAGTAAAAATCATCCACTAGATCTTCAAATCTGCAGACGTGGGGAGTAAAACCGACCTCTGCCAGAAAGGCAGCGGGACCTTTCTGAAGGATTGGTCACAGATTCTGTGTTTCTTGTTGTTTTATTTATCAGTATGTCGACGTGTGTCTTGGTACACAGCTACGACATGTAGCTATGTGGCTATGCTAACTAGCGCTAGCACTTATCCATGGAAAATAAAAATCATCCACTAGATCTTCAAATCTGCAGACGTGGGGAGTAAAACCGACCTTTGTGTTTATTAAGACAGCCTACAACTAGCATGCCTCCCTCCTAAGCTCCTTGTTAGCACACATGTGTGCAGGGAATGAAAAACAGAGGAGGGGTTGAGTTGTATTTTATACAGTCTATGGGCTGAACAAGCTCCGAGCTCTGACTTCCTGTTACAGACCGGATGGCGTTGTGACGTATGAAAAACACTGAAAACTGAAACGGCTGGTTTCAGCACACATTTACAGAAAGGTGGAGAAATCAGAACAGGGGCAGAATGGATTCTTTTACTTTTCAGGGGGTTTGTAGACAGGGACACATATTTCAGGTAGAGAACCATTAAAAAGTCCATTTTGCATGATATGTCACCTTTAAAGCTGTAAGCTAACTGCAGTAAACGTGCCTACAATGGGGTCGTGATACGGACGGCCCCTCTTATCATATACAAGACATCGTAAGTTGAAGTTTTCTGAAAGCATCAAGTTCACGAGTTGTGACGTGTCTGACATCGGACTTCAGTTTCATGCAAATGCATTACGTTATTATGTAACTGATAGGATCTGTAGTTAGAGGAGCAAATGTAGCTAACGTTAGCGATAGCACAGCTTGTACAAAGTGGTTTGATTAACGTTAGCCACGTACGGGACCAAGAGGACCAATGGCAGGTGTTAATTTAGATCGTTAACTCTGTACACTTCCTTGCAGCTTGTAATCCATTTTTTTTAATCTGTCAAAGTATTTCCTGTCCTCTAACTGAGTATGGAGCCGTGTTGAAGTTATTAAGGATCGGTTTCTCACACAGCCTGAATCTGTCTGGTTTACGCGTCCTGAAGCTGAAGCTCGTTTCCTCGCTGTGAAACTAAAGATCAGAGTTCGACAGGTTTCTGATTTCCTTCGCAGACTCATGATTCGGTTCTTTGTTCTCCCACAGCTCTAAAAATAGGGCCGAGCTTGATCACAGCAGCAGGCAGGTGTATTTTTATCTCTCTTCCCAAATATAACAGAAGAACTAAACAAAGAGGTCACTGTGTGAGACGGCGTGGACGGACAGGCGGACAGTCTGTGATGTGTTTGTGTGCTCTGGCTTCCCTTCAGCCTCCCGACTCAAAGACAAAAACAAACTATCATTTGTTGGATGCTTTACTGCCCCCCATTTTCTCTGACTGTCTATAATCTTCTTCTGTGTCTGCATATTTTCTCTGTGCACATTACTCATCAGACTAAAAACAGGAACTATGAAAACATGGACCAACAGAACTTTGACTTCAGGAGAACACCCAAGGTATAAACTTGCATGGTCAAATGATGCACGCCGCCCAACCAATCTCTGAGCTCGCCCAGTAGTAGCAAAACACCAGTCAGCCCCGCCCGCCCAAAACCAACCCGGCTCCAGAGATAGACTCTTATCCTGGTGGCACGTCTCTTCTCCACCATCCCTTTTCTTTTTCTTTTTCATGACTCCTGCACACCGGGAATGGGTTTACGCTCGCAGGAGAGACGCCCTTCCTCTTCCTCCCCCTCCTCTCCTCCTCTTCCTCCTCCCTGAGTTTTTTTCCATGTGAAGGGTTGCATGCGGCCAGGCTGAGGCTTGGCTCTGTCTGCAGATTTGAGGAACACCACCCACCAGGATCCTCTCACTCCTCTGCAACATCAAACCTCCTTTTCTTTTACTTTTGGGAATTGAACCTCTTCCTCCTCCCTTCCTCCTCCTCCTGCTCCTGTGCTCCCCGCCTCCCTCCTTCACTCCCTCTGCCTTCTCTCCACTCGAGTCTTTTTTTTAATTTGCGGTTGCATCAGCGCGCTCTAACATGCACGTCCCTGATTGGTTGGTTGGTTGGTTGGAGTCTTGAAAGCGCCTCAGTTTGCATGTGCCACCACACCACGCACAACTTTTGCCCTTCTTTGTACTTAAGCTTCAACTTTGATTTTTCTTTCAGTTCAGCAGATCTTGAACACTTTTTTGTCTCATTTTTTGGCCCCGCCCTCCTCCTCCCGTGGTAGCATTGGTGAGAGGGAGCATGGTCGAGGCTGGGGTCACGGGGGCAGGGTTTGGGGGTGGGTAGAGGGGAGGGTATTGTGAACGTTCAGAGCTAATAATGCTTGTCCTATGATGTGTCCTGTGGTGTTTTGTTCTACCGTGTTTATCAATGTCCTACGATGTGACCTGTCGCCCTGCGTGGTGGTCCTCCAGGCGGAGAAGGTGCTGCTGTTCAGCCAGGACACCAACTTGACATCTCTGCTGCTGGAGGCCAAAGACCTGGAGGCCCGAGTCATCATCCTCTCTGCTAGGTACGTACAAACATACAGGTTTGGGGATATTTCTAGGGAGTTACCAGGTCTTCGGTTTGTTCTGCAGGGTGGATGCTGGGGTAGGTAGTGGTGAGTTCAAGGAAGAACCTTAAGACAGCAGATCGGAACCTTGACAGGGTTCATGTCAATGTGTCATCTCACTTCGTTGAGGTTCCTAACCCCCCCAAAAAAATGCTCAATCTGCATTATGCAACTTATCACAAGACTACTGATGAAACAGAAGAAATGACACCAAATCTGGATTTACAAACTATTTTATTGATTCAGAAATTATTGTGGGACGCCGTTGGCCTAGCGGTCGAAGTGCAATCAATCAATCAATCAATCAATCAATCAATCAATCAATCAATCAATCAATCAATCAATCAATCAATCAATCAATCAATCAATCAATCAATCAATCAATCAATCAGACTTTATTTGTAAAGCGCTTTTCATACACTGACATTGTAACACAAAGTGCTGTACATGAAAACAACCTAAAATAGAATGAATTAAGAAATAGAACTCAACACAGGAAATTAAACTCACCAAAATAAAATACATTAATCCACAATCCCCATATACCGAGGGTAGAGTCAAGAAATTGGACCCAAATTGCAAAACTCAACAGTTCTAAAGTTAAAATCCATTTATTCAGGCCAAGGGTCAGTACCAGTGGCGGTTCTGGGGAGGGGCAAACAGGGGCCAGTGCCCCTGTAAAACTGAACCTGGACACCCCCCAACCAAAATAATATTATACAATAAAAAAAGCTTTGGTATTGCGCCAGGCGGAACACATGCGTGTGGCACTTGGTTCCAGTCCCTTAGAGCGCTGAGGGACTCATGTTGAGTGTAAACAGCCAATCAGCTGCTGTCAGTCTGCATGTTGATCTAGTACACAGTAGTCTCTATGTCTAGTATTTAGGGATGCACTGATGTTTTGCCAGTTTGTTCTCAGCCGGTCCACGCCCATCTCAGTCTCTTTAGTCAGGGTTGAATGTGTCCCTCTGACAACACCCTTGGCCCCAGCCTGGCCCCCCCAGTAAAATTGGTCTAGAACCACCACTGGTTAGTACACAAGAGGTCAAAAACAGCAGGCAAAGGTTTCCAAACTAGAGCTGGGCGATATTGAAAACGATGTTATCACGATAAATATTTATTTCACTATCTTATTTCAATTTAAAGGTATATTTTTGATCCTGAGTGAAAGTTGAAGAAACCAGATGGTTTGTTAGCTGAGATTCTGATGAGCTTCTTGAATCCCCCATTTATGACAGTGCTAACCCACAAATCACAACAAACGTTATCCTCAGACTCTTTCCAAACAGAGCCGGTCTAGACCGTACTCTATGTTCTATTATGAACAAAGACCCAACATCAAGACAGGATCAGATCCAGTCCCATCTTACAGACAGGACTCAGTCTGATCTCATCTTAATCCACCATGAGCAGAGCACTTTGCAGCATTTAGCAAGTTACAGTGGCAAGGACAAACTTCCTTTAACAGGCAGAAACCTCCAGCAGGACCAGACTCATGTTAGACACACATCTGCTGAGACCGTGTTGGAGAGAGGGATAGAGGGAGATGAAGAGAGAGAGAGATGATAGTGGGGAGACGGATAGGACCCTACGAGACAAGGGAGCTCAGGGACTCCAGAAAGGTCTATGGTTAGTAACTTTAATTGGACAGGAAGAGTTAAAGTGAGAGACAGGCAGAGAGAGGAGAGAGAGGGAAAGACAGGATCCCAGTGTGTCAGTCTAAGCCTATACCAGCATAACTAAGACCTGGTCCAAGCCTGATCCAGCTCTAACTATAAGCTTTATCAAAAAGGAAAGTTTGAAGCCTACTCTTTAAAGTAGAGAGGGGGTCTGCCTCCCGGACCCTGACTGGTAGATGATTCCAAAGGAGAGGGGCCTGATAACTGAAGGTTCTACCTCCCATACTACTTTTAGAGACTTTAGGTTCGATGAGCAGGCCTGCATGTTGGGAGCGTAGTCTTCTAGAGGATAGGGAGACGGATAGTAGTAGGAGTTTGGCACATCCACAGCAGATTATGCTCATGCAGTAGCAGCTTACATGCCCCAACAACAAGCTTCAATATGTCCAAATTTGATATCAGCTCTTAAGAAAAACACTTCTTTAACACCCCCAATTTAATCATGCATCCCAAGGACTCACACCTGTCATACATTCAACATGCTGCTCAAAGTGCTTCACAAAAGAACAGAAAGAGAGAACAACAGAAATAGATAAAAAGATCAGATGAATATCAGAAGAATAGAAAGAACCGTCGTCCTGAACGGCACCAAGAGGGAAAACCTCTCAGCAGCTGGAAATGATAGCTGTGACCATGTTTCTTCATGTTGAGAGTCAAAGAACAAACAGTAGAATCAAATGTTGTCTTTCTCTGAAGACAATGGGACCATCATTTACAAAACAATCATGATACTGTGTCCAAGAAGAGTTGAAACTGTGAAACTGTGAAGCTGAAATGTTATCTTTCACATCCTTCTGCATTGAGACTTCTTTATGGAGACAGTTGGACACACCTCTGTTTAACCTGCAGTCTGTTAATGTGCAGTGATTGTAATAATGTTGTAATGTCTTCGTTATGGTGCCTTTATGCTGTACGAGTGTGAGTGCTGCAGGATTGGAGACTGTGACGACGGTTACCAGGAGGTATGTCTGTGTTTGAGTGAAACACCTTTATCCCTGTTTACCTTCAGTGAGGACGAAGCTGCAGCTGTGTACAAAGCAGCCCGTCAGCTCAACATGACCGGCTCTGGTTACGTCTGGCTGGTCGGAGAGAGAGAGATGACCGGCAAAGCCCTCAGCGAGGCCCCAGATGGTATGTCAGCCTCTGCCCTCCTCTTCCTCGCCTTCCTCTCTTCTTATTTTCTCTTGGAGAAGTCTCTCTCTGTTTCTATCTCTCAGCCCTGCTTCCATCCAGCTCTCAGGATGAATCTCAGCTGAGTGTCAAAGTGCTGCATAAATCACAATCTGAGTAAAGGGAGGCGTTTAAAGAGAAGTCCCTCATTACAGACAGAAAGCGTTTTGAATCTGTGATATTAGACATCACAAGACACAGCAGCAGCTCACCAGGACATCAGCCCCGCCCTCTGTGCGGCTTCTATGTTGTCTCTTTATTTATATTCACAAGTGTAAACTGATTTAGACATCATGTTGATGCACACGTAAAAACAGGTTTCATGCTGACCCAGTTTACTTTAATTCCTCTTAATGAGCTGAAATTACTTCTACTGGGGAAACAAATTTGGGGAATTTCCCTTCAGATAATTGGCACAAGTAAAGAGTTTGACTCCCCAAATGTTACTTCTAAAACCTGATATTTATAGATTTTGTGAATTAGATTTTTCCAGCATTTTTCACTGTTCAACACAAACACATGAAAGCATGAGGATTAAACAAATAATAAGCCAGAAATATGTGACAACTGTCATCATGTCAGTCTCCACATTACTACACCATCACCAGATCTTTAAAGGCACAGTGAGGAGTTTTCATGTTGTGTTGATTCTGGTGCCCCCTTTGGATCAAACCGGTAGTGTTATTATTTATTTATTTATTTATATTTTTTAATATTTTTGTGGCTTTTACACCTTTATTTTATAGAGGAGAGGACAGTGGATAGTGTAGGAAACATGGGCGCCCAACGTTACCATTAGGCCAAGTCGGCGCCCCGGTAATGTTTTTAGATAGATAGATAGATAGATAGATAGATAGATAGATAGATATATAGATACATAGATATATAGATACATAGATACATAGATATATAGATACATAGATACATATATAGATACATAGATAGATATATAGATACATAGATAGATAGATAGATAGATACATAGATACATAGATATATAGATACATAGATACATAGATATATAGATACATAGATACATATATAGATACATAGATACATAGATATATAGATACATAGATAGATAGATAGATAGATAGATAGATACATAGATATATAGATACATAGATAGATAGATAGATAGATAGATAGATAGATAGATAGATAGATAGATACATAGATAGATAGATATATAGATACATAGATACATAGATAGATAGATAGATAGATACATAGATACATAGATATATAGATACATAGATACATAGATATATAGATACATAGATACATATATAGATACATAGATACATAGATATATAGATACATAGATAGATAGATAGATACATAGATACATAGATATATAGATACATAGATAGATAGATAGATAGATAGATAGATAGATAGATAGATAGATACATATATAGATACATAGATAGATAGATAGATAGATAGATAGATACATATATAGATACATAGATAGATAGATAGATAGATACATATATAGATACATAGATAGATAGATAGATACATATATAGATACATAGATAGATAGATAGATACATAGATACATATATAGATACATAGATAGATACATAGATAGATAGATAGATAGATACATAGATAGATAGATAGATACATATATAGATACATAGATAGATAGATAGATAGATAGATACATAGATAGATAGATAGATAGATAGATACATAGATAGATACATAGATAGATAGATAGATACATAGATAGATAGATACATAGATAGATAGATAGATAGATAGATACATAGATAGATAGATAGATACATATATAGATACATAGATAGAGAGATAGATAGATAGATAGATAGATACATAGATAGATACATAGATACATAGATAGATAGATGCATAGATATATAGATACATAGATATATAGATACATAGATATATAGATACATAGATATATAGATACATAGATACATAGATAGATAGATGCATAGATATAGATACATAGATATATAGATACATAGATAGATAGATAGATAGATAGATAGATAGATAGATAGATAGATAGATAGATAGATAGATAGATAGATAGATAGCTTTATTGTCAGTGTAAGGTGTAACAATGAAATTTGGTAGGCGCAGTCCTCCAAATGCCTAACAAGAAATAAGACCAAAGTAGAATCCAAGGATTTCTATTGTCATACCAATACAAGCTGTCGCATGATATGGAACAAAATTTCATTTCGCCAAAAAAAGAGCATACAATTAAGGGAAGACATAGTAATAAATGTAAAAATATAAATACAAACATATAAATATAAATATATTGTGCATAGTGCAATTGAATGTGCAAATGTAGAAGAGAATGGGAGAATAAAGTATTAGCTATAAGAAAATAAACAATAGAATAAACATAACACAAATACACTGTATGAAATGTTCAAAGAACACGGTTTAACTCTTTAGTCCCCAAAGAGCAGAGACGGTGTAAACATTAAATCCTGTTCATAGCCGTTTAGCTCTTTTAGCTAGCAGAGGCCTGGTTGTAGAGTTTCTCCGTCTGAATCTCCTGCTCCACTTTCATCCGAGAGGACGACATTTTATAAATGATCTTAAGAAGAAAAACTCCTCCTGTTGGATAACTTACTTTGACTTACTTCAGACTTCACCAGAAGAGCTCTGAACAGAGACACCTCAGGGGGAGGGACGGATATCAACTCGGCTTCAAATCCAACCTGAACACAGGCGTGAAAATTCAGTTTAAAGAAATAACTGATCTGATCTCTGATGATCTCATTTTACTCTTTAGGTCATGAAGAGGCATCAGCGTAAGAGTGAAGCTGTTTCAACATCAGTTAAAAACTCCTTACTGTGCCTTTAATGGCTTCTGTTTGTCTTGGGCGTCGAGGGTCAGATGAGTTCGTTTCAGACACAAGATTCAACATTGCTTTTTTACGTACTCTTTTGAAAAGATTAAATTCTGGAATCTGGATCTTCTTCATGACTTTCGAGTCTCTGGATGGAAACATGGCTGCCCTCTCTGTGCTTCTTTCTCTCCTCTCCAGTAGTGCTGTAGGTCTCTGATGAAGGACTCTAATCCTCATCACAGTTAGCTTCTCAGCGTCCCGGTGTGTTTTTCTCTCTGGTTTTCTTCAGACTGCTGGTTGAACGTTTAAACATCCCCAGTTAAAAAAAAAAAGAAAAGAACAAACAGTCATGTTTAAAGGTTCCTAACCATTGTTTTCTTTTCTGGCTCATTGTAACTGTGGCTTTAAATGTGTCTAACATCTTTTTGTTTGTTTCATCTTCTATAGTGTGTGTCCGCCCGCCCGTCTGCCCGTTCTCACAGTAGACAAGCCAATAACATGTGCTGCTAAACGGGGGGAGGGGGTGGTTGGGCTTTATTCACATTCAGTGGGGGGGTGGGTTGGTGGGGGGTTGGGGGGGTGGTGGTTGATAATCAGCAAATGTCGCTGCGGTTACCGTGACGTGTGTCTGAACGAACACTGGTAAGATGCCGCCGCTGCTTCTTGTTTCCTGCTTGATGCTTTGCCCTTTGCCATTGGTCGATGAAAGACCGGTCCACGGCAACATGGAACCTGCCCTGCCAGGGAGGAGGCGGGGTTTATTCAATCAGCAGATTACTCAGTCAGCCAGAGGACTACATGATGATGCACGCACTGCTAGAGCATGTGTAGCTCCAAAGAAGGGTTCATTTTTTGAAGAAACACCCAACAATGTACAAAGCAGGCTCCTTTAAGAACGTGGTTTCCCCAAGGTTCCCCCAAACCAAAGACCAGACTCAGCCCCTAATGGAAGTGTTGGACTTCACCATCAGCCAAATGGAAGAAAAGCTTTAAAAGAGAAACAAAGGATCAATCTGAGAACCAGTTCTGGTGTCAGCAGTAATATATGATTTGTAGGTAAAAGCATTTATCTCAGTGTAAAAACAGCCGACAGAGTGAATCATTAGTGCTGAGAATATTTAGTTGTAGCCTAAGACTAAGAGATAAATATACTCTGTGCTGTTTGACCTGAAACTAAACCCTCATCCTGAACGCTCTGAACATTTCGTGTCTCTCTGGCTGCTGGGCAATCGGCTCCCCGCTCTGTTGCTGTGGCTTTTATTTTGAGATAACATCCTCACCAACCAGCTGCTGCACTCTTAAAAAATGATGTGTCATTTTTCTACACATCTTTGTCTCTCCGGAGATCAAAATGTGTCAAAAAATTATCCATCATGTTCTTAAAAGTGTAGCCAGACTGCACTCTGAAAATAACCCTCAGCTGTTTTGTCTCTGTTGGAGAAGTTTGAGGTTTCTTTTTAGGGAAACCGTTTCAGATTAAAGCCTTTTTATTTTCTTTGTCTGAGCTCTCGACGTTAATGCAGCTCATCCATCTCTTATCCAAAGAGATGGCAACCACTCAAGGTCCGTTTAGAAGATCTCCTGCAGAGCTCCCAGCCACGTCTTGTTGAAGGCTTTTAAAGATGTAAGATGTAGCAGGAAGCTCCAGGAGAGATCAAGTGTGGAGACCTTGAGTTTAAAACTGAGGAAGATTCACACTGTTAAATTCTGCACCATGTTTCGTGTGTGCATGGCAGAGAAGTGAGGAAACCAAGCAGCAGATTTAGTAGATTATCCAGAGACCCCTGAACCAGAAAGATCTGAGCCGAGAAAACACTGAAAGACACGGACGATGCCTCCCAGCTAGTTCAGGCAATCAACTCAGGCTGCGCTGATTTCACACTTGACTTGTGACATTGTCCACCTTACAAACGAGTCCGCTCTATTTCCATGTGCCTTTCACAGGCAGTGCGTTCAAACTCTCCTGCATCCGCCCGGAGGCACAGGGTTTAAAACACGACATGAAGCGGTCCTTCAATCAATCAATCTTTATTTATAAAGCGCCAAATCCCAACAAACGTTCTCCTCAGACTCTTCCCAAACAGAGCAGGTCTAGACTGTACTCTATGTTCTACTATTAACAAAGACCCAAGATCAAGACCGGATCAGTGGCAAGGACAAACTTCCTTTAACAGGCAGAAACCTCCAGCAGGACCAGACTCATGTTAGACACACATCTGCTGAGACCGTGTTGGAGAGAGGGATAGAGGGAGATGAAGAGAGAGAGAGATGATAGTGGAGAGACGGATAGTAGTAGTTGTAGCAGCTGGAGTCTGACACGTCCACAGCAGCAGAGATCCAGAGGAACCTACGAGACAAGGGAGCTCAGGGACTCCAGAAAGGTCTAAGAAAAGAGAGAAGAGAGGGAGACCAGAAGAAAGAAAAAGAGGAGAATAAATGTTGAAGGAAAGACAGAAGGAAAGGAGGGGATTAGAAAAGGAGACATAAAGGATGAAGAAACATGGAAAGAAAGAAAGAAGAATGGAATGAAATAAAGAAAGAAACAAAGAAAGAAAGAAAGAAAGAAAGAAAGAAAGAAAGAAAGAAAGAAAGAAAGAAAGAACGAAAGGGAGCTCAGGGACTCCAGAAAGGTCTATGGTTAGTAACTTTAATGGGACAGGAAGAGTTAAAGTGAGAGACAGGCAGAGAGAGGAGAGAGAGGGGAAAGACAGGATCCCAGTGTGTCAGTTCCTCTGGCAGTCCAAGCCTATAGCAGCATAACTAAGGGCTAAGAGCTGGTCCAAGCCTGAGCCAGCTCTAACTATAAGCTCTATCAAAAAGGGAAGTTTACTGAGACCGTGTTGGAGAGAGGGATAGAAGGAGATATATAGAGAGAGATGATAGTGGTGAGACGGATAGTAGTCGTTGTAGCAGCTGGAGTCTGGCATGTCCATAGCAGCAGAGATCCAGAGGAACCTACGAGACAAGGGAGCTCAGGGACTCCAGAAAGGTCTATGGTTGGTCTATGGACAAACTTCCTTTAACAGGCAGAAACCTCCGGCAGGACCAGACTCATGTTAGACACACATCTGCTGAGAGTGTTTGAGAGTGATAGATGGAGATGAAGAGAGAGAGAGAGGTGATAGTGTCTCTAAATAATTGTAAGGATCATGACCCTTCTTCAGACACATCGGCTGGCCTTCTTGTAAATGAGAAAACTAACAACAGATCTAAGAAACAATCAAACAAGACCCTCAAAAATAAGGAGTCTGCAGTTTCTTCAGGGACTTTGGATTCACGTCGAGACCTTTATCTTATGTCCTGGATTTCCCAGTATGATATCATTATAAACACGTGACCTGGTTATTCATCATCCTATTCATGCTAGGAGCAGGTGGACTCCAGAAATGATTGGACTCCAGTCTTCACTTCACCTTTACCATGATTCAGGTTCTGCTTGTTTATTTTTCGAGGTGTGATCTCATTCAGGGGGTAAACAGAATAATGTGAACACCTGCAGCTGGACCCGGTACAACCACAGCTCTACAGCCTCACAGGTTGACCACTGCGTCAACAAAAAGAGGCTTCTCAGGGCCCTTTGGACTGCAGAGCTGTCGTGTTGGACCGCATTGGCTCATCCGTGTGTTGGTGTTATTGTGTCCCTCCCCTGCATCCGTACAGTCAGACAGCATTGTGCACGGGTTGCCTCTAAAACGAATCCCTAAAAAGAAACCTATGAAGCAGTACTGTGACATTATGGATTTTGATGTTGTTTTTCTTCACCAGATGCTTGTCACAATATGAGGAAAGGGTGTCTGCATTTGGTGCTCCAACTAACCCAACAACAGCTTGCTAACACTGCTAGCATTCCCATTGAAAGATGTGTTGGCGTAGCCAGTGGGTGTTAATCTATAAAGCATGCTAACCCTGTTTCTTTCATGAGGGACAGGAGCTGATTGGGGCCATGCCTTTAGCAACCGAGGGGGATGAGGGCGCCTCGGTATATTTTAATCAGGAAGCTTGAGTGTTATTTTTTTGTGTTGGATCAAAACTGACACTCGACTCAACTCCATGGTTGAGAGAGGACTTGTTGTAACCATTCATTTGAGGATGGGATGGTAGCTTGTTGTTCTGAGTAAACCTCCTTGGAAGAGGTGTGATTGGGCCTCCAAAAGATAAGGTACAGGATGCCTGGACTTTGTGTAAGGTCTTGATTTGGTAGAAAACATTCACAATGCCTCTGACATGTTAGACAGCAGCTCTCTGATTCGTGCACACATATTATCTCCATTAGTCTTGGAGTTGAATTTAGCCCGTTGAACCTGGAGGCTTTGGGAAGTATTATTTGGTAACCTGTAACTTCCCAGTCTTCACAGTGTTGGCATCAGCACCCTGCGATTTTCTTGGGGTATCTTAACGCTCTTAGCTAGCTGTTTCTGGAAATGTTAGCTAGTGTTTCTTTAGCGTGGAGTTTAAGGTAAAAGCAATAGTCTGATGATGTCATGACGGCGATGGTTTCTAAGGAGGGGTTAGGAAGCCCAACAATGGCAGTCATCATAATGGAAACACTGACTCAAAGTGACTTTTCTACACCTCTAATTATGCCCTGTTATGGAAAACTTGTTGCCTTAATATTTCCAGAAGATAAAAAAAACAAAAATTCAACTCTGTTCTGTACGCACAGATCAAGAAATAAGCTATAAAGGCAAGAACACTGTTTATATCAGGCTGTAAACATGTTTACTTCTGCTAGAAAAATGGGCATTGTGCAGTGACATGTGACCTAAAGGGGAGGAACTGCAGTTCTGGAGATTGCTGTGTGGTGGCGTGGCCCGGCGTGAGGCGATCGTCCAGCGGAGCTGTGACCAGAAATGAGGCTTCGAACACAGTAACAAAGTTTACACACAAAGTTCATTCATGCAGCGTGAGAGAGAAGTTACAGCGTACTCATGGAGCATCCGAAGTTCTCTGTCCGATTAGAGAAACATTCAGTTATTTATACATCTCTTCGTGCACTGGGGAGGAGGGAAGCGTGTGGTTTGCAATTAAGGGTAAAGGGTGTCGATTAGAGCAATAGCACACGGAAACAATAGAGACATACATCAGTCTTGTGACCTATAAGCCACAATGCATAGAAGACTCTAAATGTGCACACATCAGCACATATGGTTATTCATTTAGCATGAAACGCGTGGCATTGGTAGCCAGAAATCCCCTAAGCTTACATACAACCGTAATTAAAAGCACAAGCTAACATTTCCTGTGCTTGCAAAGCAACTCAGCAAAGATGAAGTACCACATCCTGGCTGACTGACCTTGTGATACAGAGGCGAATAGATCTGACCTCGGTCGAACGTGTTTTCTAGGACCTGCACAGATCGCTGGTCTTATAACCTTCTATTAGCTTGTTACTTGATAAGTCATACAAAAAGAAAACATATGAATATAACTATTAAGAGAGAATACATGAATATAACAAGAAAAATACATGAGCATAATAAGGAAATTAAGCGAGATTCCACAGCTGCTTGGTGTGAAATGTGTTAGCTTTTGTTTCCTTTGTCCCCACCTCTACCCAGTGGTTTAAATTGGGGAAATAGTAGCTAGCTGTACTCATTAAGCTAGTTGTTCTGTTGCAAGGTGTTTCGATTGAGGTTGGGAAAGTTTCAGCTAGCTTTGAGTCGGAGTCCTTGAATATATGAATCATTTCAGTGATAAACATTTGCTAGCTGCTTTCTCTGTGGTTAAAGTGTTAGCCAGGTTTTCCCAGCATAAATCCTCCTGATTGATACGTTGTTGTTTCGTTGGTGAACAGTTTCCTGATCTAATGAAGTTATTTAAACGTGCTGTTCTGTTACCAGTATGTTAGCAGTGTTAGCTATCTGTTGTCAGTCAGCTGGAGGACAGATGCAGACACTTTTCATCGCTGTGTGACGAGTTTCTGCTGAAGAAAAACACCAGACACGGTTCATAACGTCTCAGTGAGGCTTTTTTTGTCCTGCGAGACAAACGGCTGTGATTCTCAGAGTGAAATCCCAGCATGCAGTTTGGTATAACTGAACACTGAGATGACGCCTGAAGCCCTGAGTGTGTGTGTGTGTGTGTGTGTGTGAGTGTGTGTGTGTGTGTGTAAGGGTGTTTGAATTACACTGACGCACTCCTTTAGTTACTTCTGAAAAATGAAAGTGTGTGAGAGTTTTTTTAATTAAGACGTCTGTATGAACGAGGGCAGGCTTCAGTCTGCAGCCTCATTAGCTCCCTGCTGTGTATCTTACCTCTCTTTTCTGTGTGTGTGTGTGTGTGAATGCGTGTGTGTGCTTGGTGCACGTGTGTCTTGTGTGGTGCAGGCCTGCTTGGCCTCCAGCTGATTAACGGTAAAAACGAGTCGGCGCACATCGCGGACGCCGTGGCGGTGGTTGCTCAGTCCCTGCAGGAGTTGTTCGAGAAGGAGAACATCACTGAGCCGCCGCGGGGCTGCGTGGGAAACACCAACATCTGGAGGACGGGGCCGCTCTTCAAACGGTCAGTACCTCCATGACCTAGCCTACAGGTGAAACAGCCATCTGGAGCTGCTGTGGTGATGTTAGACAGAACAGATTTAAACTATCCCCTGTTGACCTCAGCCCCGGCTCTGTTTTATTCTCTACTGAAAGGGCAACAGCACACATTTCTGTTTCTCATTCTGCTTCTATATTTTATAGGTATGAAACCTTGAGAAATAATTCATGGCAAAGTTATGAAATATGTGAGTGAATACGGTGTCTGGAGTGTCTGGAGCTTACTGCAAGTGGTTTTAACATTTGAAGCAAACACACTCCTATCAGGGATTATATTTCAGAGATTCATAACAGCACTTCTCCTTGAAACTGTATCGTCTGAAAGAAGGGTTCTTGAAAATGTCCACAAAGACCGTCATCCGATCCACAAATCACTCTTCAGAAGCAGAATAAATATTATTGGATGTTCACTACCAGTCAGAAGTTTCCAGTCAGGCCTACAATAATGACAACAACGTTTTTCACCAACTAGAAACTCTGGTGTGACAACACTTCATCGTTTCATCATTTGCACATCTCTAATTTATACAAGAATGACACTGTGGATATCTGTAATGAATATGAAGTGTAGCTTTCAAATGTCTGAACGCTTGCCATAGGCACTTCTGTAATGTGTGTGCATCGCCTGAAAGTGGCTGTCACTTTGCAAGCTGTTATTGGGAGCTGGGTTTGAACTGTAGGGAAGAGTTCTGACTCTATTTTATTCATGTTTCCACTTTTTTTTAAAAGATTGTTTTTCAGGCTCAGACAGGAAATATGGAGAGTAGAGAGAGTAGGGTGGATGTGCATCACATGGCTGAGGCCGGGGCCAATGCACCTGCGACCAATGCAACAAGGACTGCAGCCTCTGTATGTGGGGCGTCTGCTCTACCCGCTGAGATAAACCAGAAGACGTATTTTATTAATGTAAATTAAGTTTTTAACAAACGACATCCTCTCTTCACAAAGTGGGCTACTCTAGAAACTAGTTTGTTGTTACATTTTTTAGAACTTGGCCTAGATGAGTCGCAGATACAGGTAGGCTCAGAATAAACTGCGTGATGATAAATCATGAGGTGAGTTACTGAAACTACCAGAAGGCCTCTTACGTCCAAATCCTGCATCCCAGAAAGCCAGTGTAAGTATTCCAAATCACTTACTTCCAGACCCGAGTATCCGACCGGACACTTTGTAGAGGCTGTGAAGGAAATGTTGTGTGACTACTGTGCATTCAGCAGTTTATCCAGTTTGAGTTTCTGATCCTCAGCGTGGAGTCATTTCCTCCTCCTTCAGCTGGAGGATCAGAGCCGGAGACGCTTCACTGATCTGATCTGGCTTCTGCTGAAAGTTATTCTGACACAACTGGGATAATGAACCTCTCTGTCACTGCTGCTCTTCTCTGTGTGACCCATATAGAGCATCAAGTCCAGTTAGATCAGTTTTATTTATGTGGTCCACTATTACAGACAGTCACACAGCAGGGGCATCATGCGACCTGGTCTTGCTTTATCCACATTTCCATTGAGCTGATCCTGACTCTGCCGCTCTCTGATTGGCTCCTCAGGGTGTTGATGGCATCCAAATATCCTGACGGTCTGACAGGACGGATTGAGTTTAACGATGATGGCGACCGGCGCTTTGCTACCTACAGCATCCTGAACTACCAACAGAAACCGGGTCGCCTCATCCAGGTCGGAGTCTTCAATGGATCACAGGTACGGTACACCTGGTCACACCTGGTTAATCTGATGGTTATATATTAGTTATCAGCCAATCAAACAAGGTTAATTCATCTATTAAGAAACATGATAATAAATCTCAACATCTTATCACACCTGTTTATTCACATGCTCATACACCTGGTCACACTTGGTTGGATTTACACGTGATCATATGTAGTTCTACGCCTGGTCGTATTTTTAGTTATACCTGGCTCATTACCCGGGTAATCCCTGGTCATCATGGGGTTAAAATCCTGGTCAAACACTTGGAATATTTACCTTTTTTTTCCTCTGCAAAATACACCTGGTTACACCTTGTCATTTTAGTTAATCCTCCCTAAAACTCACCTGGTCATCCGCCTGGTTCTTGGTGAGGTGATGATTATTTCTCACACCTGGTTAATCACCTGGTAAAACTTAACCTGGTATATATCTGGTTATAAACCTTGGCTAACCTGGTCATACACCTGGTTCTGGGCCCGGTCACGACTTGTTTTCACACCTGGTTGATCACCTGGTCAAGCCAATCTGGTATATATCTGGCTATAAACCTTGGCTCACCTGGTCATACACCTGGTTCTGAGCCCGGTCACGACTTGTTTTCACACCTGGTAAAACTTGACCTAGTATATATCTGGTCAACCACACCTGGTTGATCACCTGGTCAAGCCGATCTGGCATATATCTGGCTATAAACCTCTTCTCACCTGGTCATACGCCTGGTTCTTGGTCAGGTGACGATTATTTCTCACACCTGGTTAATCACCTGGTAAAACTTAACCTGGTATATATATGGTTATAAACCTTGGCTCACCTGGTCATACACCTGGTTCTGAGCCTAGCCACGACTATTCTCACACTAGGTTAATCACCTGGTCAAGCTGGACCTGGTATATATCTGTTTATAAACCTCTTCTCAGCTGGTCATACACCTGGTACTGGAACGAGTCACCACTAGTTCTCACACCTGGTTTATCACCTGGTCAAGCTGGACCTAGTAAATATCTGGTTATAAACCCTGACTCACCTGGTCATAAATTTGGTTCTGGGCCCAGTCATTACTAGTTTTGACACCTAGTTAATCACCTGGTAAAACTTGACCTAGTATATATCTGGCTATAAACCTTGACTCACCTGGTTATACACCTGATTCAGGCCCAGTCACAACTAGTTTTCACACCTGGTTTATCACCTGGTCAAGCTGGACCTGGTATATATCTGGTTATAAACCCTGACTCACTTGGTCATGAATTTGGTTCTGGGCCCAGTCATTACTAGTTTTGACACCTGGTTAATCACCTGGTAAAACTTGACCTAGTATATATCTGGTTATAAACCTCTTCTCAGCTGGTCATACACCTGGTACGGGAACGAGTCACCACTAGTTCTCACACCTGGTTAATCACCTGGTAAAACTTGACCTAGTATATATCTGGTCATAAACCTTGACTCACCTGGTTATACACCTGGTTCAGACCCAGTCAAAACTAGTTTTCACACCTGGTTTATCACCTGGTTTGGGGCCTGTCCATGACTTGTTCTCACATCTGGATAATAACCTGGTAATACTTGACCTGGTAAATATCTGGTTATAAACCTTGGCTCACATGGTCAGACACGTGGTTCTGGCCACCACTAGTTTTCACACCTGCTTAATCACCTGGTTAAGCTGAGCCTGGTATATATCTGGTTATAAACCAGAAATTCACAGCGTCATACACCTTGTGAAACTTGTTCAAACAGCTGGTTTTATACATGTTCCAACCTCATGATACACCTAGTTACACACCTGGTACATACCTAGTCTTACAGCGGTCACACCTGATCTCACTCTGTTTTAGTACATAGTTCAATCAGGGTGTAAACATTGTGACATCTTATTAAACATCTGATCACACCTGGTTATATATGTGGTTATTCAACTAGTCAACCTGGTTTCATCTGGTCACACCAAGTTAAACCCTTGGTCACGTCATCTGGCTGTACTCCTGTTTGAATCCATTGTTCTAATCTAATTTTACACCTGATTTCACCTGGTTGTTCACCTGGTCACACCTTGGACCAGGAGGAGGCGCTACATTCATCCCTTCATCTACATTGACAAAACCCCCAATTTTACTTTACAGGAAACAGAAGTTACCGGTCAACAGCTGCCTGCATTGGTTAGTTTGTTTGAGTTATTGTGCTCTCACCTGGTTGCACTTGACCCCGCCTGGTTAAACACCTGGTCACATCTGGTTAAACATTATTGATACACTAGATCACAGTTGGTCGCATGTAGTCTGAAGGTTAACTCCACTCATTTAAAATATACACATCTAGATCAGTAGTAACATTTAACGTGGCTGTTTCTTATGAGGCTGATTAAAGCTTCTATCAGGGTGCATTGTTGGAAATGTAGGATTCTGTGTTTTTTAAGATGAAAGCTAGAACAGCTCCACCTATGCTGCACAGATTTAGATGGTTATGGTATCAATACGTCCCTCACAAGTGCAACGACTGTATGTTGGAGACTCACTGAAGCACAACTTCAGGTTAGGTAATGTAACCTGGTCGAAGCATCATTCACTGGTTTGTTCAGCAGCATCTTTACCCGGCTGAGTGTGTGTTTGTTAGTCCCCTGCCTTTTTAACTATTGATGCACAGATGCAGTATTGATGCTGTCATTTAGTCAGCCTGTCACAGTGAGACATGTCTGGAACAACATGACAACCTGCATGTCTCTGTGTGTGTGTGTGTGTGTGCATGTGTGTGCATGTGTGTGTGTGTGTGTTTCAGGTTGTGATGAACCCGCAGAGAAAGATCATCTGGCCCGGAGGAGAGACAGAGAAACCAGTCGGATACCAGATGTCCACAAGACTGAAGGTACTGCTTCTGCTAATGTCTCTGCTGCTGTAAAGGTGCTCTTAGTGCAAGTCCTTGGAAAGCTTTGATTGAATGCAACATCACAGGACTCTGCTCTGAGTTTCAATTACAAACCTAGGGTCCAGAGAAAGAGCCCGGCCCATAGCTGGTCCAAAGAAAAGGAAAAAGACCTGAGACCGTCTTTTACTTTCAGCTGAAGCATGAAGAAGTTAACATGGAGCTCAGGCAAGACCAGGTTTTGGTATCAGCGGTCCTCCACTAGTACTTCATGGACGTTTGCTGTACACAGAAAAACAGTCTGCTCTTAGAGGCTGTTTCTCCAGATCAAGTCCAGTCCTGGTTCTCACGTTACTAGGGTTAGGGTTAGGGTTTGGATTAGGGTTAGGGTTAGGGTTAGGGTTTTGGTTAGGGTTAGGGTTTTGGTTAGGGTTTGGATTAGGGTTAGGGCTAGGGTTTGGGTAAGGGTTTGGGTTTGGGTTAGGATTAGGATTAGGATTAGGGTTAGAACCAGAACTAAACTTAAGCAAACAGAACCAGAACCAAACTAATGCAAACAGAACCAGAACCGGACCAGAACCAAACCAGAACCAGACCAGATCTGAACCGAACCGAACCAGAACCGAACAAGAACCCAACAAGAACCGAACAAGAACCAAACCAGAACCGAACCGAACCGGAACCGGAACCGAAACCGAACCGGAATCAAACCGAACCAGAACCAAACTCAAGCAAACAGAACCAGAACCAAACTTAAACAAACAGAACCAGAACTAAACTAGAGCAAACATTATTAATGTCCTCAGGTTGGCATTGAGTAAAATCAGATGCCTCAGCTTGGATAGGCTGATCCGGTTTCTCCTCTCAGTGAGTATTTGCCCGGTCTTTGAGAAGAACCCTAACCCTAACCTTCTCAGAAGGAACAGATGAAGCCACGATACACAGCCTCCCCTTCATCACCTGTATCCTATATCCTCACATGTGATTGGCCGCATGGCCGCCATGCTGACCAATCAAAACAAAGTTCTGCTGTGAGCAGAGCTGGGGCTGAGCACTGAGAGAGCTAAGCAGGGAAAGGAACAAACTGGGAGCCGCCTCTCTCTCTGGATGTGAGCCGGCTCTTCTGATCCACTATAAAGCATCGACTCTCAGAGCCACAGCTTTTGATCATGACACATCACTAATGTGTTTAATCTGTGTTACAATTATGAGGGGGTCCTTGGACCATTTTCTCACCTGTAAGGGGTCCCTGGCTCCAAAAAATTTGAGAACCCCTGATCTACAGCATCACTGATCACTACAGCTGCACATGTTTGAAGAGTCAAATCTGGTGGAGGTTAAGGATGCACTGAGCAAACCTTTCGTGTGTGTGTGCGTGTGTGTGTGTGTGTGTGTGTGTGTGTGTGTGTGTGTGTGCGCAGATTGTGACGATCCATCAGGAGCCATTTGTTTATGTGAAACCAACAAAAACTGACGGGACGTGTAAAGAAGAGTTCACCGTCAACGGAGTCTTAATCAAGAAGGTTATCTGTACCGGACCCAACGGGACCATCCCAGGTACACACACACACACACACACACATACACACACACACACACACACACACACACACACACACACACACTGATATGATCACCACCTCCTTAAAGTGACACTCTTCTGATGCGTGTGTGTGTGTGTCATCGTCTCCAGGTCAGCCCACCGTCCCTCAGTGTTGCTATGGTTTCTGCATCGACCTGCTCATCAAACTGGCGATGAGCATGAACTTCACCTACGAGGTTCACCTAGTGGCTGATGGGAAATTTGGCACGCAGGAGAGAGTGAGTATTTCTCCCGGTGTGTGTGTGACCTCTCCTGATGTTCTGTCTTTTTAACGCCTTTAATCAGAGGACAGGACGGATAGAGGAGGACACGAGGAAGGTCTGCTCACTTCAAGGACTAACTCCTCTGTACATGGGCCGCCTGATTTACCCCCTGAGCTAGACCGGTCGCCGTGACATTTCCAGTTTTGCCGTCAAATCTCTCTGAACGGACGTTTCTCACTCCGGGTTTTCGGCTCTCAGGCAGCAGACAGGCTGTTGTGCCTGTTTGGCTCCCTCGCTCCTCCGCTCCTTTCAGAGAGTATTAAAGGGTAATTTCAGATCCGGGCCGTGTTGAAATATTTAAGGACTAAGTGACTAATGTGTACAAAAAGTTATGAAATGGCTCCAGAAGATTTCATCAGCCAGCTGCTCCACGGTCTCAAAGGGAAGACGCACCCGACTAAAGCACATCCTCAAAGATCTGAAAAACTGCCGACCGGCTCAGATTCTTTCTTGTTCTTTGTTTAAGTAAAATGAACTCTCAACATGATCCAGCCTTTACATTCTCTTTTCAAAGCCTCCAGACTCTGTTCCATAAATGGGAATTTGACCTGGCAGAGAATGAGAGTTAGTAGTGTTAGGTTACACGTCATAAAATGATCTGATTCTGGACCCTATGCCTCCCTACCACAGAAGTAAGGCACTCACTTCCTAACAACAGTTGCGTTAGAGATGCAGACAGAGACTGAGCAAAGCAAAGGTTCGGGCAGGCTCGGCCTACAGAACATCAGCTGCTCTTAACACCAGCTGCTCCCCCTGCAGGGTTAGGGTTAGGGTTAGGGTTAGGGTTAGGGTTAGGATTAGGGTTAGGGTTAGGGTTAGGATTAGGGTTAGGGTTAGGGTTAGGGTTAGGATTAGGGTTAGGGTTAGGGTTAGGGTTAGGGTTAGGGTTAGGATTAGGGTTAGGGTTAGGGTTAGGGTTAGGGTTGGGTTAGGGTTAGGGTTAGGGTTAGGATTAGGGTTAGGGTTAGAGTTAGAGTTAGAGTTAGGATTAGGGTTAGGGTTAGGGTTAGGGTTGGGTTAGGGTTAGGGTTAGGGTTAGGGTTAGGATTAGGGTTAGGGTTAGAGTTAGAGTTAGAGTTAGGGTTAGGATTAGGGTTAGGGTTAGGAGTTGGGGTTAGGGACCGGGTTAGGGTTAGGGTTAGGGGTGGGGTTAGGGTTAGGATTAGGGTTAGGGTTCGGGTTAGGGTTAGGGTTAGGGTAAGGGTTAGGGTTAGGGTTAGGGTTAGGAAAGGTTAGGGTTAGGGTTAGGGTTAGGGTAAGGGTTAGGGTTAGGATTAGGGTTAGAGTTAGGGTTAGGGTTAGGGTTAGGGTTAGGATTAGGGTTAGGGTTAGGGTTAGGATTAGGGTTAGGGTTAGGGTTAGAGTTAGAGTTAGAGTTAGGGTTAGGATTAGGGTTAGGGTTAGGGTTAGAGTTAGAGTTAGAGTTAGGGTTAGGATTAGGGTTGTGATTAGGGTTGTGATTAGGGTTAGGGTTAGGGTTAGGGTTGTGATTAGGGTTAGGGTTAGGGTTAGGGTTAGGGTTAGGGTTGGGTTAGGGTTAGGGTTAGGGTTAGGGTTAGGATTAGGGTTAGGGTTAGGGTTAGGGTTAGGGTTAGGGTTAGGATTAGGGTTAGGGTTAGGGTTAGGGTTAGGGATGTGATTAGGGTTAGGGTTAGGGTTAGGGTTAGGGTTAGGGTTAGGGATGTGATTAGGGTTAGGGTTAGGATTAGGGTTAGGGTTAGGGTTAGGGTTAGGGATGTGATTAGGGTTAGGGTTAGAGTTAGGGTTAGGGATGTGATTAGGTTTAGGGTTAGGATTAGGGTTAGGGTTAGGGTTAGGGTTAGGGTTAGGGTTAGGGATGTGATTAGGGTTAGGGTTAGGATTAGGGTTAGGGTTAGGGTTAGGGTTAGGGTTAGGGTTAGGGATGTGATTAGGGTTAGGGTTAGGATTAGGGTTAGGGTTAGGGTTAGGGTTAGGGTTAGAATTAGGGTTAGGATTAGGGTTAGGGTTAGGGTTAGGGTTAGGGATGTGATTAGGGTTAGGGTTAGGATTAGGGTTAGGATTAGGGTTAGGGTTAGGGTTAGGGTTAGGGTTAGGATTAGGGTTAGGGTTAGGGTTAGGGATGTGATTAGGGTTAGGGTTAGGATTAGGGTTAGGGTTAGGGTTAGGGTTAGGGTTAGGATTAGGGTTAGAACCAGAACTAAATTTAAGCAAACAGATCCAGAACCAAACTCAAGCAATCCCAACCAGAACCAAACCAGAACCAAACCAGAACCAAACCAGAACCAAACCAGAACCAAACCAGAACCAAACCAGAACCAAACCAAAACCGAACCAAAACTGAACCAAAACCGGAACCAAGCAAACAGAACCGGAACCAAACTAAAGCAAACCGAACCAGAACCGAACCAGAACCAAACCAGAACCAAACCAGAACCGAACCCGAACCGAACCCGAACCGAACCAGAACCGAACCGAACCAGAACAGAACCGTACCAGAACCGAACCAGAACCGAACCTAGCAAGAAACGAACCAGAACAGAACCGAACCAGAACCGAACTCAAGCAAACTGAACCAGAACTAGAACCAAACTCAAGCAAAAAGAACCAGAACCAGAACCGAACCAGACCCGAACCAGAACCGTCCAGAACTGAACCAGAACCGAACCAGAACCGAACCAGAACCGAACCAGAACAGAACCGTACCAGAACCGAACCTACCAAGAACCGAACCAGAACCGAACCAGAACCGAACCAGAACCGAACCAGAACAGAACCAGAACAGAACCTAGCAAGAAACAAACCGAACCAGAACCGAACTCAAGCAAACAGAACCAGAACCAGAACCAAACTGGAGCAACGAGAACCAGAACCAAACTGGAGCAAACAGAACCAGAACCAAACTCAAGCAAACAGAACCAGAACCAGAACCAAACTGGAGCAAACATTATTAATGTCCTCAGGTTGGCATTGAGAAAAATCTGATGCCTCATCTTGGATGGGCTGATCCGGTTTCTCCTCTCAGTGAGTATTTGCCCGGTCTTCAAGAAGACTCCCTCTGAAGGAACAGATGAAGCCACGATACCCAGCCTCCCCTCCATCACCTGTATCCTATATCCTCACATGTGATTGGCCGCATGGCCGCCATGCTGACCAATCAAAACAAAGTTCTGCTGTGAGCAGAGCTGGGGCTGAGCACTGCCATAGACTACATGTCTTTCAATGTAGACTTCCACTGAGAGGAACATATTAGACTATAACTAAATTAGGAACTAAATTTAGACGGTCATACCAGCTTGATCATCAATAAAAATGTCCTGGAAAATGATCTCTGGAAAAGAGTGGGAACCCTGAAAAAGTGTTATCAATAAATACAATTAATTATAAATAATAATAATAATTATAGAAATAGATCAGTTATAGAAATAGATACATTAAACTTTGAATAAAAATAGATACATAATTAAATACTGTTAATAAAATAATAACGTACAGTATCTTAGAAATCAGTCCATCAGAAAGTCGACTCTATAGAGATGAAGCAACAGGTGCAGACAACATCAGTTATTAACCATCACCTCGCAGTGAAACTCTCCATATAGATCATTTCCTTCATTTTACTCCTCCACTGTGAGACTGTGTGGAGCTGCAACCAGAACCACAAGACTGTGATGATCTTCTTTGCAAGGCTGCTCAGCAGTGCTGCGTGACCGCTGTACTCCTCGGAGGGTTCAACTGGCGGTCCTTTTCTCTGAAGCACAGACGGTGAAATGCTCACAGACTTTTGAAGTTTGAGTCCACGATGGTGTTGCATCGTGCTCTGCCATTTTGCATGAAGATGTAACCGACTCATTCTCAACACTTGAGTTTATTGGCACTCATCTTGTCCTCAGTTTTTGCACAGTCTTCAGACTTCATTGGAAATACTTTTACTGGGAGTTTGCTCCAGAAATGTGGAGCATAAAACCTGAACCCTGCCTCTCCATGTTTGGTTCTGACTTTTCTCCTCTGCAGCTGTTTATCTCCGTCAAACAGTGAACTCGTTTTCACACAGCAGCAGCAGCAGGAGGAGGAGGAGGAGCAGCGGGAGGAGGAAGAGGAGGAAGAGGAGGAGGAGGAGGAGGAGGAGGAGGAGGAGGAGGAGGAGGAGGGGAACGAGCGGCGCTTCATGTTTTTCCTCTGGATGATTTTGTGGAAATGTGATTAAAACTTGGCCAACGTTCCCGTTCGCTGTGACTCTCCGTCTCGCTGACCTGTTTACTGATTCAACACCAGTACATCGCCGATGCTTGTTGCCATGGCGACCACCGCTCCGTCCCTGACTCTGACCTTGCTGAAGCCGAGAGACATTTAGTCATTACCGCCCCTCTCTCTCTCTCTCTCTCTCCTCTCTCTCTCTCTATCTCTCTCTGTCTCTCTCCTCTCTCTCTCTCTCTCTCTCTCTCTCTCTCTCTCTCTCTCTCTCTCTCTATCTCTCTCTGTCTCTCTCTCTCTCTCTCTCTCTCTCTCTCTCTCTCGCTCTCTCTCTCTCGCTCTCTCTCTCCCGGCTGCTCTCTTTGAGACGCTCCCAATGACACGTTCTCTCCTCCCTCACCTTTGTTTATTTCCCCTCCGATCTGCCTCTCTCTGAAGCTTCCTCTTCTCTCCTCATCCTTTCCTCTTCTCACAGACCCCCCCCCCCCCCCCCCCCTCCTTCTTCTTCTCCTTCTTCTTCTCCTTCTTCTTCTCCTTCTCCTTCTTCTTCTCCTCCCCCTGTCTCTCTGCACAGATTTATTTATAGCTGGAATCTGCTTCATTTTCCTGGAAGATAAAAGATTCTCTGATAAAATTAAATCACTCAGACAAAAAAATCAAATCAGTCAGAGTACTTTCTTCTGGAAGCAGAGAGAAGCTTTTTTTCTGTTTGACGACAAAATATTCAAATCCATCAAGGCAGTCATTTTTTTTTTTCTGTCCACTTTATTCCAGAAACCTTTTTTTTTTTTTGCTTCTGTCAAATATCTCTGCTTGTCATTCATGCAGTTCAAAGCTCCTGTGAAGAGTTTTTAGACACAAATTAATCAGGCTGAAATTAATATTGATGCGTCTTTCTTTGCCTCGAAAGCAAACGAGCCAATCAGAGACGAGATTGATTAATTCCAGAAAGCTTTTTACGCCCGTCGCAGCTGCTGCACGGCGGTGTCAGATGAGGGAATTAACAACACGCTGCAGAAACAGCTTCTTTACTTTAACCTGCAAAGACACCACGGAGGATTAGAGACACGTTAAGGACTGAATGTTTGAAAATTTTGGAATTAATTAGAAGAGTTTGGTCATAAATTTATGGGAATTAAGTGGTAAGAGAAAAGAAGTCAGGACCACTCTCATCAAAAGAATTGATTCTTTGTGACAATAAGTTATATTTGACAGTATGGCTTTATTCTGGGAGCTCCCTGCCCTTCCATGTGCCTTCATGGAATGCTGAGGCCTGAGGCGGGGAGAGCACACCTCCCCTGAATCCTCTTCATGGCCCATCTCCCATCCTTAGGGCCAAATTCCACCAGATCCGTGTCCGGTCTGGATCTGACAGGTTCCTATTCCAGTCAGTGTGTTAACTTCCACTGGATCCGCTCCATTGTGTTTCAGTTCCGTCTCTGATCCGGCAGGTCAGAGTCCTCTGGATCAGATACACAAGACTTCTATTTGTGCCTGATGCCGGAGCACGACACATCAATCTCAACAGAGCAGATGGAGCGGGACAGGAAGTCAGGTTTCACCAAAACAAAATGAAAACATCCGGTTAATTTTCAGAATAAAACACTCTGTGTTATCACCAGATCGTCTGATCTGATTGGCTGGCCCTTGTGTAGGTTCATTAATCACACCCCTTCATCTATCCAGATAATTAAGACACAATATTACACTTCGTAACGAGAGCCTAAGAACGAAAAACAACAACTACCACCCCATCTCTTAGGTTTTATCCATCAGTTCTTCCAACAAAACTGATAAAAATAACTGTATGATGAAAATATCCTACAGACTGAATTATCTGAAACAAGACACAATAAAGACTCAACAGAAGAAATCTACCAGCCTGTGGGAAGAACAGATGATGCGGTCTAAATTTTGATCCTAACTTAAGTCATTTAATCTTGGGATGTAACGATACACTCAACTCAAGATGGATATAACACAAGGCTTTTATTTTGAAAGGATGCAAAGTGTGCTTCTTCAAGATCTAGAGTCAGAGCGACAGAACAACCTACAGTTGATTCCACCAAATCCCTGTCCGGTCTGTCTCAGATCTGTCACAGCACCAGATCTGATAGGTTTCTATTCTAGTCAATGTGTTAAGTTCCACTGGATCCACTCTGTTGCGTTCCGGCTGAGACCTCTGGATCAGATACACAAGACTTCAATTTTTGCCGGATGCCGGAGCACGACACATCAATCTCAACAGAGCAGATGGAGCGGGACAGGAAGTCAGGTTTCACCAAAACAAAATGAAAACATCCGGTTAATTTTCAGAATCAAACACTCTGTGTTATCACCAGATCGTATTTCACTTAACTACAACAACAAACCAAAGTCATGATGAGCGGAGCCAGGCCTGGAGTCAACAGGTCAGAGGTTTTCAGAGGACCAGAAAGACAACATGGATGAGGAGAGGAGGAGGAGGAGAATCCTTGATTCAGGGATTACTGCGGGAAAACCTCGGTCACATGACTCCAGCTGTCCCGCGGTCCTGCTCCGTGCTGCGTTTCTGAAAATCGGTGTGTGTTGACGGACGAGAGCAGATCTGGTGGAAGTCTGATGTTACTCTCAGCTGAGAGACGCTCACACAAAAACGCGTCTGGGAAGTGACGGGTAGAAACATAGCAATCCCATCGTGGACTCAAACTCCAAAACTCTGTGAGCATTTCACTCTCTGTGCTGTCAGCATGATGTACCGCCATGGCTCTGTTCTGGGAGCTCCCTGTCCTTCCATGTGCCTTTGTGGAATGCCAAAGCCTGAGGCGGGGAGAACACACATCCCCTCTCTTTCATGTGCATACATGAAAAGCCAAGGCAGGGAGAGCAGCAGCAAAGACCCCCGAGGTACCGAACAGAGCGAGCATCAGCAACGATACATATGACACTAGTAACATCAGACACAGCAGAGAGGAGGAGCTGGGATGGAGGAGGTGAAGAGGTTTGCAGGGAGAGCAGCAAAAGAAGGCAGGCGGAGAAGTTAAAATAGATCGACCAGTTTGCTATTTGCTGATCGGATGTGTAGATGTTATCTCTGTGAATCCCAAACTTATGGTATATGTTGGACAGCCTACAGATCTATTTAGGTTCAGCTCTTATCAAGGACTCAGATTACCTCAAAGTAACACGTTGGATGCCGACACATGGTTCCCTGGTTCTCATTACTCTTGTTTTTCTGTATTTATTCAAAGCTGCTGAAGCGTCTGTGAACTCATGACTCAGACTACAAATACAAACACTTCTTTAATCTTGTCTTTTTCCAGTAGTAGATAAATAATATCGCAGCCCTAAGGATCACATCCATCGTCCATTATCTCCCGCTCCTGCAGCTCAGGAATAACTCTGAGATTAGGTGTAAGAGTCACATCACACACCCTGACCTCTGCTGTCCTTCTCTCCTCCTGCAGGTAAACAACAGTAATAAGAAGGAGTGGAACGGCATGATGGGGGAGCTGCTGGGAGGTCTGGCTGACATGATCGTCGCCCCCCTCACCATCAACAACGAGCGTGCTCAGTACATCGAGTTCTCTAAGCCGTTCAAATACCAGGGTCTCACCATCCTAGTCAAAAAGGTGAGCATCTGTGTTTACACTCCTCAGATCACTGTTTGCATAAAGAGTTTCAGGGTTACACAACTTTTTAAAGAACTGTAGGTTGTGCAGATTGTTTTGTTTATGAAGCATTTAAAGTGAAGACATCAAAACATCAAGAGGTAGAAACACACGTGTGTGCACTGCCTCTCCGCTCTGCAAGCTGCCAGCACAGATCAGACTCAAATATGTGGAAAGTTAAAAAAAAAAAATCATGAAGACCTAAAAACAAAGGTTTTGTTTCAGAACTCTGATGTTCCTGGATCTAAATGTTTTGTGTCCATTTATTAAAGGTGACATATCATGCAAAATGGACTTTTTAATGGTTCTCTACCTGAAATCTGTGTCCCTGTCTACAAACCCCCCGAGAATGAAAAGAATCCATTCTGCCCCTGTTCTGATTTCTCCACCTTTCTGTAAATGTGTGCTGAAACCAGCCGTTTCAGACTTCAGTGTTTTTCATACGTCACAACGCCATCCGGTCTGTAACAGGAAGTCAGAGCTCGGAGCTTGTTCAGCCCATAGACTGTATAAAATACAACTCAACCCCTCCTCCGATTTTCATTCCCTGCACACGTGTGTGCTAACAAGGAGCTTAGGAGGGAGGCATGCTAGTTGTAGGCTGTCTTAATAAACACAAAGGTCGGTTTTACTCCCCACGTCTGCAGACTTGAAGATCTAGTGGATGATTTTTATTTTCCATGGAAAAGTGCCAGCGCTAGTTAGCATAGCCACACATAGCTACATGTCGTAGCTGTAGCTGTAGCTGTAGCTGTAGCTGTGACCAATCCTTCAGAAAGGTCCTGCTGCCTTTCTGGCAGAGGTCGGTTTGACTCCCCACGTCTGCAGATTTGAAGATCTAGAGGATGATTTTTATTTATCATGGATAAGTGCTAGCGCTAGTTAGCATAGCCACATAGCTACATGTTGGTAGCTGTGTACCAAGACACACGTCGACATACTGACAAATAAAACAACAAGAAACACTAAATCTGTGACCAATGGTTCAGAAAGGTCCTTCTGCAGGCGCCTCTCCGTCAGGATCAGATTCTGGATCAGATTCAGAGGGTTGAAGTAACGCGGGTCTGTGAGCAGCCGTGTATATTCAGCCAACATGTAAACATTAGATCAACGTGCTGGAGAGCCGAGGCCACACCCACTTCCTGAGGGGGCGTGGTCAGAGAGAAAACAGACTGTTCTGAGGAGGACTGAAGAAGAGGGTTTTTTAGGCAGACCAGAATCTGATTTCAAAGTGTTTTTTTGAGCATAAACTTTAAAGACATGTTTTGGGGACCTCTTAGACCAATATATGTTGATGAAAAAAGCATGATATGTCACCTTTACTATATTTGAAGGAAGATGCATCATTATCGTCTTACTTCTCAGCTTTTTTAAGTAATCCAGTAAAGATTCAGCTTTTAATTTTTAAACATTGAAAGAAATATTCATTTTTGTGCCTTCACTTTTACTGCTTTTAGCCCATTTCTCTCTGTTTCTGTTTCAATGAAGGCGTGTTTTTAATTTTCCGGGAGATAGTTGAGTTTAGAAAGCAATAAGAACGGCGAAAACAAAGATTGAGAAATGAAGTAGTTGTTTGAGCATCCCTCCAGTGTGATAAGGGCCTGTGTACACTGCATAATTTTATCTTGCAGTGCTTCTCCCCAGTGCTTACTTTTACTTGGTCTTGAAAGTTGTCTTGCAGTAATTCTGCTTCCCTAATTGTTCCCTAAGTCTGTTTTAAATGGATTCATAAATCATATTTGCTTCTTAATAATGTCTTCTTCTTCTGCTAGCCAACGAAATATTACAAAGAGAACGTAACAATTAAAAGGAAACAAGTCTTGGCGTTAGCAGCAGCAGTTGAAACTGGAAAACGGTGCCTTAAAAAAGCAATTAGTTCACATTCTTCAATGTAGTTTGCCAAACTGATATCTAGAGTCCCACTCTTAAGATATACTTTATACTTTATTTTCTTCATTGGGGGAAATTATTTTGTTACAGCAGCTTACAACACGGGACAGGGGAACACAACAATGTACTAATATAATTAAAGAAATATAATAACAATAACAATAGCAATGACAAGGGTAAATAAAATAAAATAAAATAAAATAAAATAGAATAAAATAAAATAAAATAAAATAAAATGAAATGAAATGAAAGAATAGAATAAAATAAAATAGAATTTAAAAAAATAATAAATAATTAAATAGAATAAAATAGAATAAAATAGAATAAAATAGAATAAAATAGAATAAAATAGAATAAAATAAAATAAAATAGAATAGAACAGAATAAAATAAAATATGATAAAATAAAATAGAATAAAATAGAATTGAATAGAATAGAATAGAATAAAATTCAATTCAATTCAATTCAATATCGCAACTGTTACAGATTATTGCACGATAAAAAATGCTCCAGGTTATTGAAAAACAAACATACACAGTATGAAGAACAACTTACAGCCAAATTCCACCAGCTATGGATCCACAGCACCGGATCTGATGGGTTTCTATTCTATTCAATGTGTTAACTTCCACTGGATCCGCTGTGTTGCTTTCCGGCTCAGAGCCCTCCGGATCAGATACACAAGACTTCTATTTATTCCTGGATGCCGGAGCACGACGCATCAATCTCAACAGAGCAGATGGAGCGGGACAGGAAGTCAGGTTTCACCAAAACAAAATGAAAACATCCGGTTAATTTTCAGAATAAAACACTCTGTGTTATCACCAGATCGTATTTCACTTAACTACAACAACAAACCAAAGTCATGATGAGCGGAGCCAGGCCTGGAGTCAACAGGTCAGAGGTTTTCAGAGGACCAGAAAGACAACATGGATGAGGAGAGGAGTAGGAGGAGAATCCTTGATCCAGTAGGTAAACCTCGGTCACATGACTCCAGCTGTTTGGCGGTCCTGCTCCGTGCAGCGTCCTGCTGGAAGTCTAATGTTACTCAAAAGTTAAATAATTTTCTGCCCAGAGTTCTGTGAGTGCTGAAAACGCTGAGCTGCGTTGGTTTCGTGCAGAAAATTGATGCTGCAAGAAGAAAAGAAATGCTGTCAGTGGACACAGGCCATTAATCTTGACATCATCAGTTAGAGTGTGGGATCATTTCTCAAAAGGACGCTGCAGCTTTAAATAATCACATCAGTATATGGACACACATACACTCTAAGCTTCGGTTTATAAATTCTAGAGATATGAAGACATCACTGTCATCGGAAGAACCATGTAGACACTTGCAATCACTTCTCCTGCAGACCTCAGCGGGTTTCAATCACACCACAGAGGAGAGAGAGCCAATCAGACCTGACGTCTGGACCGTCTCTCAGCTTGAGTCACGCTGCTGTCACGCTGCTCTGGAGGATCATTTTGGATACTTTAGCTCTGACTGACCCAGTTCACAGCCAGGGATCAGCTCCACAGCAGCAGGAAGCAGGTCGATAATTTCCATCGACCCCCCCCACACGTCTGATCCAGGGTCACATGTGGAGCCTCCACCGACTCAATGATTTCATACTTCTAATTTATCCAGAGTAGATGATGAAGTTAGGGAGACAGGAGAGAGAGGGAGGTTAAAGGCTGCTCCGTAGTTTGGTTTTAGGTGGTGGTTTGCGTCAAAGCAAGTTCTCTGAATCAATACATCTCTCCTCGCTGGAGGGATGATGATAATGAATTTACATGATGTTGATGTGAGTGTTTAAACTTTGTGTGTGTCTGCTTGTGTGTTTAGGAAATACCCCGCAGCACTCTGGATTCATTCATGCAGCCGTTCCAGAGCACACTGTGGCTATTAGTCGGTCTGTCGGTCCACGTGGTGGCAGTGATGCTTTACCTATTAGACCGGTTCAGGTAACCTCACCACAATAACACAACACAGCATGACACACACTGATATTACACTCCATCAATCTTTATGTATACAGCACCAAATCACAACAGATGTTATCTGAAGACTCTACCCAAACAGAGCAGGTCTAGACCGTACTCAAAGACCCAACATCAAGACCGGATCAGATCCAGTCCCATCTTACAGACAGGACTCAGTCTGATCTCATCTTAATCCACCATGAGCAGAGCACTTTGCAGCATTTAGCAAGTTACAGTGGCAAGGACAAACTTCCTTTAACAGGCAGAAACCTCCAGCAGGACCAGACTCATGTTAGACACACATCTGCTGAGACCGTGTTGGAGAGAGGGATAGAGGGAGATGAAGAGAGAGAGAGGGATGATAGTGGAGAGACGGATAGTAGTCATCCAGAGGAACCTACGAGACAAGGGAGCTCAGGGACTCCAGAAAGGTCTATGAAAAGAGAGAAGAGAGGGAGACCAGAAGAAAGAAAAAGAGGAGAAATGGTGAAGGAATGACAGAAGGAAAGGACGGGATGAGTAAAGGAGACATAAGGATGAAGAAACATGGAAAGAAAGAAAGAAAGAAAGAATTAAAGAAAACAAGAAAGAAAGGAAGGAAGGAAGGAAAGGAAGGAAGGAAAGAAAGAAGGAAAGAAAGAAAGAAAGAAAGAAAGAAAGAAAGAAAGAAAGAAAGAAAGAAAGAAAGAAAGAAAGAAAGAAAGAAAGAAAGAAAGAAAGAAAGAAAGAAAGAAAGAAAGAAAGGAATGCAAGGAAAAATGAATAAAAGAAAGAAAGAAGGAAGGAATGAATGATGGCAGACATCCAGAGGAACCTACGAGACAAGGGAGCTCAGGGACTCCAGAAATGGTTAGTAACTTTAATGGGACAGGAAGAGTTAAAGTGAGAGACAGGCAGAGAGAGGAGAGAGAGGGAAAGACAGGATCCCAGTGTGTCAGTCTAAGCCTATAGCAGCATAACCAAGACCTGGTCCAAGCCTGATCCAGCTCTAACTATAAGCTTTATCATAAAGGAAAGTTTGAAGCCTACTCTTAAAAGTAGAGAGGGTGTCTGCCTCCCGGACCCTGACTGGTAGATGATTCCAAAGGAGAGGGGCCTGATAACTGAAGGTTCTACCTCCCATACTACTTTTAGAGATTTTAGGTATAACTGGCAAGCCTGCATGTTGGGAGCGTAGAGTTCTAGAGGGGTAATAGGGCACTATGAGCTCTTTAAGATACAAAGGTGCCTGATTTTTAAGAGCTTTGTAGGTTAAATGAAGGATTTTAAATTCTATTCTATGTAAGGAGAGGGGTCTGATAACTGATAACAAAGCGAGGGACAAAATAACAAGGAGCGGTTCATTTTGATGTTACAAGGTTTCACGAGATGTCTCACGTCCTGATGAACCAACCTGTCACCAAATGTTTGACTGGATGTTGCCGCAGGGATTCAGTAAAAGTTCATCAGAAAAGAGTGTAAAACTCAACTTTAAGACTTCACTGATTCCAGTGAAACTGGATCATCATTTATAGATTCATATTTCACGGTTGTCTTTGAGGTCCTCTGGCTGCTGAGTCTGAATCTTTGATGATTACAAGTTTCTTTCTGGCGAGATTTTTCGCTTGTTGCCGTTAGCTAGTTGGCTCAATTAGTGCCCAAAACTGGGAGCTCAGAACACCGGGGGAGTGAGAGTGTTTACATCACTTGCAAATGAGCTCCGGACTGCCAAGACCTCGGGATTTTAAGCCTCGGGCAGGAAGAGGAATGCTGGAGCGAGCGGCCAACTGACCGCACCCAGCAGCCTCCCGCTGAACGCGGCAATCTGTGACCGACGGCAGGGGATCCAGGAATCACGTGATTCTGCTTTGACCTGGTCTCATACAGAGGGCAATACACCGGCTAAGAGAGGCCTGAGGGGGCGCATGGGTCAACCTCCAAGACTACCACCATGGCAATCTGGGAACACTTTGAATTTGTTGATGGGAGAAACGTCCAACTTTCCAGGATCACAGCGATATGGATTTAGTGGAGCAGATTGTTTTTCTGCAATTGTGAGCAGATATCTGTTCTTAGGCATTAATTAAAGCTAAAGTGTTGTTACATGGCAGCCGGTGTGTTCCAGGATTACATTACTGCCAATGCATTCTGCTCCCTTTGCTCTCCTCTCAGACTGTTTTCCCGTCATCAGCCAATTCTCCTCGGCTTCAAATACAAATCTGAAAAATACAGAACTGTGATCCTGCAACCTACCGTTCCATCCATCCGTCTATCCCTCTATTAATCCATCCATTATTCATTAATGAGCCATTCATTCATCATCCATCCATTTAGTCATCCCTCAATCATTCCATCATTAATCCATCCATTTATTCATTTATCCATCATCCATCCGTTCATCCTCCATGCATTTATCCATCCCTCATTTAGCAATCCTCCATCCATCAAACCATTAATCCATCCATCTAGCTATCTATCTATCCATCGATCATTCATTCATTCATCCATCATCCATCCGTTCATCCTCCATCCATTTATCCATCCCTCATTTAGCAATCCTCCATCCATCCCACAATCATCCATCCAATCACCATGCATTCTATCTATCTATCTATCTATCTATCTATCTATCTATCTATCTATCTATCTATCTATCTATCTATCTATCTATCTATCTATCTATCGATCATTCATCCATCCATCCATTTATTCATTAATCATCCATCCATCCCTCCATTCATCCATCCATCAATCCATCCATCAAACCATCAATCCATCCATCCAGCTATCGATCTATTTATCCATCGATCATTCATTCATTCATCCATCATCCATCCGTTCATCCTCCATCCATTTATCCATCCCTCATTTAGCAATCCTCCATCCATCCCACAATCATCCATCCATCTAGCTATCTATCCATCGATCATTCATCCACCCATTAATCCATCCATTAATCCATCCATTATCTATCCATCCATCCATCCATCCCTCCATCCATCCATCCATCCCTCCATCCATCTATCCCTCTATCAAACCTTCATCCATCCATTATCTATCCATCCATTCATCCATCCATTATCTATCCATCCATCCATCCATCCATCCACCCATCCATCCATCCATCCATCCATCCATCCATCCATCCATCCATCATCCATCCATTAATCCATCCATTATCTATCCATCCATCCATCCATCCCTCCATCCATCTATCCCTCTATCAAACCTTCATCCATCCATTCATCCATCCATTATCTATCCATCCATTCATCCATCCATTATCTATCCATCCATCCATCCATCCATTATCTATCCATCCATTCATCCATCCATTATCTATCCATCCATTCATCCATCCATTATCTATCCATCCATCCATCCATCCATCCATCCATCCATCCATCCATCCATCCATCCACCCACCCATCCATCCATCCATCCATCCATCCATCCATCCATCCATCCATCCATCCATCATCCATCCATCCATCCATCCATCCATCCATTCATCCTCCATGCATTTATCCCTCCCTCCCTCATTCAGCATCCCTCCCTCCCTCCCTCCCTCCCTCCCTCCCTCCCTCCCTTTCTTTATGAGGATCTGTAAACAGAGACTTTGAGAGGGATCCAGACCTCCTCAGTAATGTGCTCATGAGGGGGATTGTTGTGTTTTCTGGGGGTCAGGTTGTAGCTGCCAAGACAGTGATGACATCAGATCATTAGATACACCTCTCCTCTCTGTTCAGAGCTCGCCCAGCCTCGATGTTCAGCGTGTTCAGAACGCTGCTGCTCATCATTTAAGTGGTAAACTTCAACACAAGCCTTTCTCTCCCTCTGGCTCCTCTCCAGCTCCTCCAGGATTGATTTTAAGATTTTATTATTAATGTACTCATCGTTGAATGGGCCAGCAGGGATCTCACAGACCTTTTAAAACCATGTCCTTATCACTGTCAGCGTCAACAGAGCTTTCATTATTCCTTCAAGGGGTGATTTGGATTAATTTAAAGTCCTTACTTTGTACAGGTCTGCAGGTCATTCAGAGTCAAGCCTGCAATCTTTCCCACACACGATACTGTGCAGTCAGCTTTGTTTGTTGAATACTGAGGGAACCGTACCATGTGACCAAGGATGCTCAGATCCACTGACCAGTTCCCTCCGGCTGGTCCAAGATCAAGGTCGAGACCTTTCGGTTGTCTGTTGTTTGATTCCCTGGCTTTTGGACCAGCATGACAGTTGTCCTTATTCCTCTTTCCTCTTCCTAAGACTGTCCAGAGACACAAACATTAGAACGCCTGAGCATACCTCAGGAACAAGCCTCTTAATATAACGCAGTGTGACGTTGGATAATAAGACCTCCCTGTGTCCTCCTGCAGCCCGTTCGGAAGGTTTAAAGTGAATAGTGAAGAAGAAGAAGAAGACGCCCTCACCTTGTCCTCAGCTATGTGGTTCTCATGGGGAGTACTGCTGAACTCTGGGATAGGAGAAGGTGAGTCGTCCTCTAATCTGACACGTCCTGTTCTTCGGCCCCATCGATCTCTCTGATAGTCTGTCTCTCCCTGTGCAGGAGCTCCCAGGAGTTTCTCAGCGAGGATTCTTGGTATGGTGTGGGCAGGTTTTGCTATGATCATCGTAGCTTCATATACTGCCAACTTGGCAGCCTTCCTTGTGTTGGACCGGCCTGAGGAGCGCATCACTGGCATCAATGACCCCAGGGTGAGACTCTCAATTATTCTCTTTTACTATGGAACGAAATCCACTGTTTTCTATCCACTGAACTCTTTGTTGTTGTTGTTGTTGTTGTTGTTGTTTGTTTGTTTTCTAAGGGGGCACTGCTTTTAATATTCACACAGCCTTTAAATAGTCGTTAAATAGTCTGGCAAAGGAAAACAGCAGTGGTTAAAGCGTGCCTCATATACAGAGGCTACAGTCCTCTGAAATATAACTTTAAAAAAGAAGGATTCATTGTTCAAAAGAACCAAACAACAACAACAACAACAACAACAACAACACCAAAGACTTGCTCCTGCTGAGAAATTAAATTCCAGAGGCAAACGATAAGGTCGAGCAACAACAGGTCAAACCAGTAAAACTGAAGAATCATCGAAACATCGAACAAATGCTCGAACCTTATCTGACGCCAATGTTTGCTGAGCTTTGGTTGGTTTGATGGAGGGATGGACAGATTGATAGATGGATTGACACTTGGGTGAATAAATGGATGGGTGAATGGATGGATAGCTAGATTGATGCATGGATGGTTGTTTTGCTGAATGGATGGAATGATGATGTATGGATCGATGGATGCATGATTGATGAATGAATGGATGGATGGATGTATGGAAGAAAAGATGGATGGATAGTTAATGAATGATGGGAGGTGGATGGATAGTTGGATGAGGGATGGATGGATGATGGATACATGAATGGATGGTTTGCTGAATGGATGGATGGATGGAGGGACTGATAGATGGATAGTTAATGGATGATGGCTGGATGGATGGATGAATAAATGGATGAATTGCTAAATGGATGGATGTATGGATCTTGGATAGATGGATGGATTGCTGAATGAGGGATGATGGATACATGAATGGATGGATTGCTGAATGGATGGATGAATAAAGGGTTGGTTTGCTGAATGGTTGGATGGATGGACAGATAGATGGATGATGGATTGACGAAACTGATGGAGGAATGGATGGATGGAAAGATTGATGGATAGTTAATGGATGATGGCAGGATGGATGGATAGTTGATGGGTGGATGGTTTGCTGAATGGATGGATTGATAAATAAATGGATGGACTGATAGAGGGATGGATGAATGATGGATTGACGAAATGTATGGAAAGATGGATGGATGAATAGATTGAGGGATGGAATTCATGGATGGATGGATGGATGAATAAATTTCACAATGATGGATGGAGAGATGATGGATGACTGGACGGATGTTAAACAGTTAAATAGTTGAACATTGATGTTTTTATAGCGGGAAGAAGAATCTCTGAATCTCTGAATCTTTGAATCTTTAATCTCTGAATCTCTGAATCTTATATCTCTGAATCTCTGAATCTCTGAATCTTATATCTCTGACCTCTGAATCTCTGAATCTTATAACTCTGAATCTCTGAATCTTTGAATCTCTGAATATCTGAATCTTTAATCTCTGAATCTCTGAATCTTATATCTCTGAATCTCTGAATCTCTGAATCTTATATCTCTGTATCTCTGAATCTCTGAATCTTTGAATCTTTAATCTCTGAATCTCTGAATCTTATATCTATGAACCTCTGAATCTCTGAATCTTATATCTCTGAATCTTATATCTCTGAATCTCTGAATCTTTGAATCTCTGAATCTTTGAATCTCTGAATCTTTGAATCTTTGAATCTCTGATTCTTTGAATCTTTAATCTCTGAATCTCTGAATCTGGCTGCATATGTCTTTAACCTCTCTCCTTTCCCCTGCCTCTCTGAACTCTCCTGTATTTGTTTTTAGCTTCGGAACCCCTCAGATAAGTTTATTTACGCCACAGTGAAGCAGAGCTCGGTAGATATCTACTTTAGACGGCAGGTGGAGCTAAGACACCATGTACCGGCACATGGAGAAACACAACTAACGAGAGCGCTGCTGAGGCCATTCAGGCTGTTAGAGACAAGTAAGCTCTTCATACAGTTTCCAAATACTCCTCATGTTAGGTACGGGATAATGTCATCACTCATAGACTGGTTGGGTCTGCTCACATGAAGAGACCTCCTTCTTCCAGACACCTTACATTCTGTCCTCCTCCTGTAGTAAGCTTCATGCATTCATCTGGACAGCGCTGTGTTGGAGTTCGAGGCATCACAGAAGTGCGATCTAGTGACAACGGGAGAACTTTTCTTCCGCTCAGGATTCGGGATTGGAATGAGGAAAGACAGTCCGTGGAAACAGAACGTTTCTTTGGCTATTCTCAGGTATAAAAACACCCTGTGCTCTGTTGATGCACTATTGATATCCTACCTGTACCTCTAAAATAACCTGATGATACAAAGCATTCATTTATGATGTGTGTTGATGTCTCTCCTCAGCTCTCACGAGAATGGCTCATGGAGGATTTGGATAAGACATGGGTACGGTACCAGGAGTGTGACTCTAGGAGCAATGCCCCGCCACCCTAACCTTTGAGAACATGGCAGGTAAGAAGCAAACCAATGGTGCAAAGGATAAAGTCTTACATTGACACGGTTCTGATTAGGGGTGCAACGGATCAAAAACTCACGATTCGGATCGGATCACGGTTTGAGTCACGGATCGGATCATTTTTCGGATCAACAAAAAAAAAAAAAAAGAAGAAGACAAGACAAATACAACTTTGTCCCTCTATTTATTTTGTAAAACTCTTTGCCATTAAATAAAAACAACATTCAACTCAAAATTTACTACATGTGCAAAGCACCCCATCTGTGGGCCCAGTCCTGCCGTCATTCACTGCATTTCATGGCTATGCAATGAAGGAGCAGAGGAACTTCTAAAGTTTCACTCCATTCTTCTTTCATTTGCTGATTTCACCGTCCACTTTTCTTTGAGCAGCAAACTGTGAACACACCGTTTATTTCTAGGGTCCTAGAGCTGCAAAGTGTCAACATGTGAACTGCTCCATAAACGAAAGTGAAAGTTAAAAATTGCACTCGCAGCATTGGACTCTAAGTGACCCAGTAACAGCCTGTCTGCGTATCGTTGACATGGAGAAAAAAATCCCGGTAAACACGGGGTGACCCGACCAAAACACAGAGTGAGGAATAACAGTTCGGGGGCCACAAATAGGCGGCCGGATGTGGTCCGCGGGCCGTGTATTGACGGCCTCTGGTCTAGTGGGTGCGCGACGGAATTTCATAACGTGGCTCAATCAAATTCAGCATTCACTGTATTTCACAGTGAAACCAAAATGCTCCAATACATGTGACTTCCAAGATGCAGGAGGGTTATAATGTTCCTCTGCTCCTTCACTTGCCATGACTACCACTGCGCTTGACGAGTGAGTTGATGCGGAACCTTTTTTTTTTCATCAACCGATCCGCGGACCACGTCCGTGCCGAACCGTGGAGATGCATTCGTACGGATCACAGATCAACGATGATCCGTTGCAACCACTAGTTCTGATGTCCTCATCATGGATATCCAGGAAAAAAGCAACAGAAAAAACACAAATTCAACCATGTAGAGAAAGTTTTGTCGCCAACAAAGTTAAGGTCATTGCATTATTTTGATTGCTAATTTGGCATACTTTGCAAGCTTGTAATTAAAAAATGCCAGTTGACCTAAAATGTGTCACCCTCCTGGCAGGTAACCTTATAAAACCTCACCCAACAGTTCAGTTAAGACCTCTCTCGTCAAAAAGGATTCATATCTGCATGCAGTAAGTTATATTTGGCGGGTATGGCTCAGTTCTGGGAGCTCCCTGCCCTTCCATGGGTGTACGTGGAATGCAAAGCCTGAGGCAGGGAGAGCACACCTCTCAGTGGGTAGAGTGGCCGTCTATCAATAGGAAGGTTGGCGAATCAATCCCAGCTCCTGCAGTCACATGCTGAAGTGTCCTTGAGGCGAGACACTGATCCCCAAACTGCTCCTGCTGTTGTTCAGAGGTGTGTGTGAATGTATGTGAATGAGATTAGCTCATGCTGATGGTCCCTTACTATAGCAGCCTCGACCATCAGTGAGTGAATGGTTGAATTTTAAAGTCTCTGCATTGGCCTCCAGTATCTTTTGATTTTAGGATGATTTTATTGGTTTATAAATCTCTTCAAGGTCTTGATCCTTCTTATTTATCAGATTTGCTTTTATCATATGAGCCAGTGAGAGCCCTCAGGTCTTCAGGGAGTGGACTTTTAATTGTACCAAAAGTTAGAACAAAGACTCACAGTGAGGCAGCTTTTTATCATCACGGCCCACGCCTGTGGAACACCCTAACTGAAGATCTGAGGGCTGCAGAGATCATCAACATCTTTAGTCTCGCCTTTAACTGAGTTTTATCTTATATCAGTTTTATTTATTTATTTATTTATTTATTTATTTATTGATTGATTGATTGATTGATTGATTGATTGATTGATTGATGATTTATTATCTAGTTCAAATTTTGGTCACTTTTATTCTACTTTATTTATTTATTTATTTTAATTTTCGGTATAGCATCTTATATTTTTTGAATGGTTTAATATTTCAGTGTTTTATTATCTTACACAATTTAGTATGTATTAGATATATGAGAGCGTTTCCTCAGTTGGTTCAGCAACTTATTTCTTATTTTCATTTATTTATTTATTTAATTTTCATTGTTTTTATCAGTATTGTTGCATATACTGTTTTCTTAACCTTAGGATTGTGGGGTGGTTTTGGGGTCGGGGCTGGGGGTGGGATCTTTTTCTTAATTTATTCTATTTTAAGTTGTTTTTAAGTACAGCACTTTGTGTGACAATGTCATTGTATGAAAAGCGCTTTATAAATAAAGTCTGATTGAATGCGATAAATAGTATAAAAGCGCTTTCAGTGGTCAGAATGACTAGAAAAGAGATATAGAAGTCAATTTACCATGAAAAGCCAAGGCAGGGAGAGCATCAGCAAAGACCTCTGTGGTACAGAACAGAGCGAGCATCACTGAGGATGCATATGACACTGGTAAAATCAGACACAGCAGAAAGGAGGAGCTGGGTTGGAGGGGGAGGTGAACAGGTTTGCAGGGAGAGCAGGAAGAAAAGGCAGGCAGAGCAGCTTAAACAGAATTTGGATATTTGCTGATTGGATGCGTAGATGTGATCACTCTGAATCCCAAACTGATAGTGTGTGTCGGACAGTCTATAGATCTATTTAGGTTCAGCATTTGCACATACAGTTGTGTTCAAAATAATAGCAGTCCAACATCACTAGCAAGATAAATCACTGTTTTTGTTAAAATTTCAATTTCTACACTCCAAGTAAGTTTCTAGAAGGTTTAGTAAAGGTATAGAAAACCAACAGAACCAACAGGCATGGCGTGAATGCTGCTGATTCTGTGAAACTGACTCATTAACTGAAAGGGGCGTGTTCAAAAAAATAGCAGTGCTGAGTTCAATAAGTGATAATGTGAAAAAACAGGTGTTAAACAGGTGGCCCTCATTTAAGGATCAAGGCAACTGACGCTGCATATGCTGGCTGTGCGTAAAATGGGTCGTTCAAGACACTGTTCAGAAGAAAAGCGTTCTTTGATTAAGAAAGTATTCAAAGAAAGGAAAACCTATAAAAGTGCAGAAACTGATAGGCTGTTCAGCTAAAATGATATCAAACTTTTAAAATGGCAGCCAAAACCAGAAGGTGAGGAAGAAAAAGAAAAAGGATCGGAGAATAACCAGAATGGCTCAGCCAATGATCAGCACCAGGAGGATCAAAGAAGATCTAAGGTTGCCTGTGAGTACTATAACAATCAGACAACGTCTATGTGAACCCAAGCTACCAGCAAGAAGCCCCCGCAAAGTCCCATTGTTAAAAAAAAGACGTGCTGAAGCGGTTACAATTTGCCAAAGAACACATTGACTGGCCTAAAAAGAAATGGTGTTATTTTTTGTGGACTGATGAGAGTGAGATTGTTCTTTTTGGGTCTAAGGGTCACAGACAGTTTGTCAGACGTCCTGCAAACACTGAATTCAAGCCACAGTACACAGTGAAGACGGTGAAGCATGGTGGTGCAAGCATCATGATATGGGGATGTTTCTCGTACTATGGTGTTGGTCCTATTTATCGCATACCAGGGATCGTGGATCAGTTTGAGTACATCAGAATGGAAGAAGTCATGTTGCCGTATGCTGAAGAGGAAATGCCCTTGAAATCAGAATCAGAATCAGAATCAGAATCAGCTTTATTCGCCAAGTATGCTTGAACACACAAGGAATTTGACTTTAGTAAACTGTGCTCTCTTTGTACAAGGCATAAGAATAGGAATAAGATAAGAACTACAATAAAAATAAAATGAAAATATAATAACAATAACCTTAGCTATAAATACAAAGAAACAACAATAGGCATGACTAATATGTACAGGCTAAAAAATATGATAAAGTGCAGTGGTGAGTTGCAGAGGTAGTTTTACATTATAAAATAGAAGTTAAATAATACAAAAATAGAAATATGGAATTCTGCTTGGAGAATTGTTGCATTGTGTATCTACATGTATATGTACAGAGAGTATTTATCTGACAGGTATGACACTGTTATGGTTTAGTTGTTCATCAGAGTGACAGCCTGGGGGAAGAAACTGTTCTTATGGCGGGTTGTTTTGGCGCACAGTGATCTGTAGCGCCTGCCGGAGGGGAGGAGTTTGAAGAATTTGTGTCCAGGTGTGAGGGGTCAGCGGTGAGGCTACCTGCCCGTTTCCTGGCCCGGGACCGGTACAAGTCCTGGATGGGGGGCAGGTCGACACCGATGATTTTTCTGCAGTCCTTATAGTCCGTTGCAGTCTGTGTTTGTCTAGTTTGGTTGCAGAGCCAAACCGACAGTGATGGAGGTACACAGAACAGACTGGATGTGGGTGTTTCAACAAGACAATGACCCCAAACACACCAGCAAGCGAGCAAAATCATGGTTCCAGACAAAACCGATTCAATAATGGAGTGGCAAGCACAATCCCCGACCTTAATCCCATAAAAACTTGTGGCTGACATGAAAAATGCTGTTCATGAGGCAAAACCAAGAAATTCAGAGGAACTGTGGAACGTAGTGAAATTGTACTGGGCTGCAATACTTTGACCGGTGCCAAAGTCTGTCGACTCCATGCACACAGATGTGAAGCAGTTATCAGAAACCGTGGTTATGCAACTAAATATCACGGTATGATTCTTAGGAAAGTTGAATCTTCAAGCATTTCTAGTTTATACAGTACATTCTTGAGTTTGTAAAGACAGATGTCAACACTGCTATTGTTTGAACATTATATTTCTTGACTTTCTGTAAAATATTATCAAATTCATTACTTTTTCCAATTTTCTTGGCTTTGAAATAGAAAGTGCTGTTTCCCCCAATGCATTTGTGTTCATTAAAATACAATTTATTTGAGGGATTTTGACGTTTTACTCACCTTTTGACTCACACTACTGCTATTATTTTGAACACAACTGTACATGGATCCCTGATCATAGCTGATGTTCTGTCGCCGAGTTTGACTTCAATGGCTTGCCTGAACTAACGCCATGCTCGATTTCCTGACGCTCCCTGTTCCTGCTCTCTTTAGGTGTGTTCATGCTGGGTAGCTGGTGGCATCGTCGCGGGATATTCCTCATCTCATCGAGATTGCGTACAAACGACACAAAGTGCCCGAAGGAAACAGATGCAGCTGGCCTTCGCTGCTGTGAACGTCTGGAGGAAGAACCTACAGGTACCCGTCGGTCTATTCTGCTCTGCTCTATAACGTTACTGTGCTGTACTCCTCTTTACTCCACTCTGCTCAGAGATACAGTGGACTACTGTATTACACTGTACTGTACTCTGACTGTACTGGACTACACTCTGCTGGAAGTCTTTTCTAATGAATCCAGTCAACCTGCCGTGCATTGATTTAGTGTGAATGATGAAGGAAAGGCAAAGTTGTCAGGCGTCTGGACTAGTTAGTGGTGTGTTAGTTTAGCTAGATTGGGAACGAGGACCTCTTTCATCAGAGTATAAGAACCGGTTGATCCGTCTGACCCTGTTCAGGCAGACATTTTGTCTCTATCTGAGCCGTGCTGTGAGAGGCGTCGAAGAGAACGAGCGCTGCCGGTTTAAATCTCACCTCTGGATAAAGTAAATCAAATTCCGCCGCACCCAAAGCTGTAGTAAATCTCTTGAAATCAGGTTTAGTACCTCTGCAGTCACCAGCGTCTCTCCAGCGACAGAATTATTTATGATGCAGTCCGACCGTCCCCGCAGAAAACCTGCAGACTCACAGTATTCATGTTTTTGCTCAGATTGTGGTTCAGGGATGTCAGAGCACTCCACAACATGGCGGTTCAATGAGGTATGATGGGAAAGGTCCACAGGGGATACGTCTGCCTGATGTCTCCGCTGCAAACCTCTGTTGTCAGATCAAAACAAGTGAGGGATGAAGATCTCAGAGAGGAACAAATAAGGTAGAATCTGGATGATGCTCTGAAGTCAGCGCTGAGGGGCAAAATATGAAACATGTATACCTGAAGAGAGACTTCTTCACCTTCAGGAAACACATGATCATCGATAGAGACTCTGAACTTTCACTTTTATCTCTAGATATGTTAGAAAGACACGGTCTAACAGGCTGCACGTGGTGCAGTGGGTAGCACTGGTGCATCACAGCTAGAAGGTTCCTGGTTCGAATCCCCGCCGGGCAGGTGCCTTTCTGTGTGGAGTTTGCATGTTCTCTCCCGTGCATGTGTGGGTTCTCTCCTTCCACAGTCCAAAAACATGCTCACCAGGTTGATTGGTCACTCTAATTGCCGTAGGTGTGAGTGTGTGCATGAATGGCTCTGTGTTAGCCCTGTATGGGTTTGGCGACCTGTCCAGGGTGTACCCTGCCTTCTGCCCTAAGCCAGCTGGGATAGGCTCCAGCCCCCCGTGACCCCTAACGGGATAAGCGGTCCAAGCGGTAATGGATGGATGGACGATCTAACGGCCCCTGACACACCTTGATGATTTAGACAGCGTTATCCCGACGTATCAGAATTCCTTTAAAGCTCTGACATTACGCTGAAGTATCGATGATTTTGGGCGGACATAATAATAATAATAATAAATTTTATTTATAAAAGCGCTTTAAAAGATTCTCCAAGCGCTTTACAGGAAAATAAAATGATACAATAGAACAGCAAAGAAAAGCAAGGCAGCAAAATAAACAAAACAAGAAAAAAATCAATCAATTCTAGTTTAAAAGCCTTTGTAAAAAGGTGTGTTTTGAGTCCGGATTTGAATTTGGTGAGTGAGGGAGAGATCTGAGGTGTTGGGGGAGAGAGTTCCAGAGGGTGGGGCAGCGACAGAGAAGGCCCTGTCCCCCCAGGTTCGGTGCCTGGGTTTGGTGAGAGGGGTGAGGAGGTTGGCGTTGGTGGAGCGGAGGTTGCAGGAGGGATTATATGGCTGCAGAAGGTCGGTGAGGTAGAGAGTGAGCTAGGTTATGGAGGGCTTTATAGGTTGATCATGAGGAGGATCTTGTACTGTATTCTTGAGGGATGGGAAGCCAATGAGGTTCTGGAGGACTGGGGTGATTGTCTCTGGAGCGGGAGTGAGTGAGGAGGCGTGCAGCTGAGTTTTGTATGTATTGTAGTTTGTTGAGGAGGGTGTTGGGTGAACCGTAGAGGATGCTATTGCATAATGGAGTCTTGAGGTGATGAAGGCGTGGGATGAGAGTTTCAGGGAGGGGCGGAGATGGGGCGATGTTTTTGAGGGTGGAAGAAAGCGTTTTTGAAATATTGTTAAGTGTTGTTGAAAGTGAGTGACTGAGCAAAAATGATACCAAGGGTACGGATGTGGTGGATGCGGAAACATTGGATTTATCAATAGTGAGTGAGAAGTCTGGGCAGGTGAAGTGAGGGATTTTGGGGCCTATGAATAAGAATTCGGATTTATCACAATTGAGTTTGAGAAAGTTTTTTGCATCATAAGTTGCATATTCATAACTTCTGCCCGACATAGTCCACTTGTGCAGAGCGTGCAGCAGCGCAATAACGCAGACAAAGTGTATAAAAGTCTGCGGCTCGTTAATGGCGATGTATACGTGTTGACATGAGATGCTCTTCAAAGGTGTGTGTTATTAAAACTCTTTGTCTCTCTCTGTGAGAACATGATGAGCCGTGGAGAGTGTCAGAGTGAAACCAGCAGGAACACAGCCTCTGCTCTTTAGAAGAAGTCACACTTATTGACTGCAGTGCTTTCAAAAACGTCACATTTTGAACTTTCATTGAATTCAACAACAGCAGCTTTATCATTGAACACCAGCAGACTCTGACATGCTGGCTTCAGCTTCTGTTTCAGAGGCTCTGCTGTTTGACTCTGAGTGAGGGCTCCAAGGCTTCACACACACACACACACACGCAGACACACAGCTCTACATGTGTGAACATGTGTCAACCATCGCATAACGCACCTACAACTTATGCCAGCCGTGTGCTGGACGTATGATCCATACGACGTATACCAGCGTGCTTCAGCGTGCTCTTAACTCATACAAAACTTACCTAGAACTTATGAGACGTACACCATCATACTCGCCGGCATGCACTGGCTAAATCATCAAGGTGTGACAGGGCCATAAAGACTGGTTTATGCTTCTGTGTTGACTCTATGCCTTAGTGGCTGACGCGGTTGTGAGCTCTACATACTTGTGCGTCGCTCTGCAGTACTCCCCCCAAACCTAGAGGGCATGTGATTTCTGTCTTGTTTCCAGTCCTTCTATGTTTCCTGTCCACAGTGAATTATGACGACAGTGCGATTATGTTAAGCTGGAGCTGATGAATGTTGACAATACAGAAATTATTACAAATAGATATGGAAGAAAATGTTATAAGTGCAGGAGACATGATTCTGCCCAGCGGACCAATCACAGGGCTTGTGGTCCGCGTAGTGTCAACATGTAGCAACATTTTGGAGGACGCTCATGTCAAACTATGGCGTCGATTCAAAGCAGAAGCATGAACCAGGCTTGACATCGATACAATCTATTAAAAGTCTTTTAAAGACGCAACAACGAAAAACAACCCTGCACAAAATTAAAAACAGGGGGCGCTGTTGTCCAAGCGCTTTAAGTGCATGCTCCATTTATAGAAGCTGCAGTCCTCGTTGCAACGATCGTTGGTTTGACTCCCGGGTCAAATAAAGGTAAATTCCCCCCAAAATATAATATAAATAAATAATGATAAAGACACATAAACAGATTTTGAATAAATAAAAATGTATATTTATTATTTACAAAATTGAAGCAAGGACAGCATTAAATAAGATATTATAATATCATACTTAAAGCTAGGGTTGGTAGTCTCGGAAAACTAGCATGAATTTGAATGTAGCTTTTCCTCATGACTCCGTCTAACCCCTCCCCTCCTCCCTCAAAGATCCTCCAAAACGCCCCCCCCCCCCGCTCACATGCAGGAGCGCCGCTGACTTGCGACCATATATCGTGACTGATTCAAAACCGGTCCTCACCAAAACATTCTCATAGTGAAAGTTAAAAACACAAACAAACATGGCTGCTGTTAGCACTCACAACTGTCATGCTAGCATTATCCAGTTGTCATGGTGACATGATATCAGAGAAAAGTTATAACACATATATAATACTGTAACAGCTCTACTGTTTGTTAAACGTGTTCAGTGTAGATGTTCTTAATTCCTACAGTGTTGACAGTCAGTGAAGGCATCAGGAGAGGTGTAGAGTGTGTGAGCGGGAGAGAGGAGAGACAAGAGGAGAAGTTCTTCATTCATTCAACATTGATTGTTGCTTTGTTGGTTGCCGTGGTAACGGCCTACAGTGACCGGTTATTAAAGATCAACGTGTTCACGAATCGGCTCGTCATCACCACAGCGCTACAGTACATCTACATTTTCTGTAGGACTTACTAAATGTCATTAGTTCTTCTGCTTGTCAGAGCCCCCATGGTGAGAGCTTTTTAGACTCTGATCCGGACTACAGTCCTGAGCAAAGACCCTCATCGGGTCAGAGGGACAGGCCCGAGTCGAGCGAGAGGGGCAGTCAGTAGAGTCAGGGGAAGCAGAGGCAGGAGACGGGACTCAGAGGAGTGAACGCCGGGGAAATGTACGCTCCTGCAGGAGGAGTGCAGAACGGCAGGACGGGATTTGAATGGTTTAAAATTTTGGGACCCAAAAACGTGGTTGTGTTTCCCAGGTTTACTCCGGCTGTAGATAGCAGCTTTTTATCACTCTTTTTAAGAACACATTATGTATTGAGTCCATCAGGACATAAAGATCATTTTAACCAGTATAACAAAAAGTGGATCTAAATCTGATTACCGACCCCAGCTTTAAGCAGGTAGTAAAAAAAAATAAGAGTAGAAAAAACTAAAGGAAAATTAAAAAATAAAATAATAATAAAATATATATAAATTCAATAAAATAAATAAAATGTATATCCAGCTGTTACACAAAGGTATAATACATAACACTAAATTAAAATACTCCCCTCTCTCCAGGGAAGAGATAAAATCACTCAGCATGTTGTCTAATGAATATTCAACCCCTGATGTAACAAACACAGAGGAGGACACAGCTCTCTGCTCCTCACGTCAGTGAATCATACTCAGTCACTCACATCATGTAGGTATAAAAAAACATTACATGTATGCCTCATCTATAAATGCATGTGAGTCATATATCTGAGATCTGCCGACGAGGGTGCAGAGACGTGTGACAGACAGGCTTCAGCTTCCATCTCTGTGTTCCACATCTAAGTTTAATGTGTCCCTGCTGTCGGCGTTGGCACTGAGAAACACTCAGTTACACACTAAACAGAAACACCACACATGATGGGAGGCTCTCTTTATCTCATCATGGTCGTACTTCATCAGCTGTTGATCTGACTGACACTTAAAACTCCGGGTTGAGGCTCACAGTCCCTGTGGTCCACCCCTCTGATGATCGGTTGTGTCGTCTGAATACTTAAAGCCACGATATCACTAAGCCCAAAAAACAGCCGTGCCAAATGTCGTCTGTGCTCAGGGAGACATTATCTCTTAATCTGTCCATCTTTCCAGCTTTTATATCTGCCGGCGAACACCCTTGTATCTCCTTGAGAAAATAGCTGTGTGTCATTAAAGTTGCTGCAGCAGTTTTGGAGCTCATAAAAGATCAAATCAAGCTTTATTGCTCTCTGCGGGGGGAACAGAGCGTCAGAGCAGCAAGAGCAGAGCTGCAGTCATCACAAAAAATGTTCAATACAGGTATAAAAGATCAAAATAATGCAGGGAGCTGTAAATATGATCCTGAATCAAGAAGAGGAGGTGATTAAATGTTAACAGGGAAACAATGTCGTCATTTCAATGGTGTGGATGAGTATTAAGGAGCAGGCTTTTTGATGACATCACGCGTTAGATGGACCAATAAAATCACAGCTCTGTGCAAGACAATGAGCTGTGAGCATTGATGTGGATTGGCCTTATTCTTATATATTGATTAACAGTTTTAAACAGGATATTAACAGGAAACAGTGGCCCAGTAGGAGCTGTATTAAAGCTGGGGTTGGTAGTCTCAGAAAACCAGCATGAATTTGAATGTAGCTTTTCCTCATGACTCCGTCTAACCCCTCCCCTCCTCCCTCAGAGCTCCTCCAAAACGACGCCCCCCCAGCTCACATGCACGGCGCCGCTGATTCTCGGACCATATGATGGTGACTGATTCAAAACCGGATCGTCACCAAAACATTCTCATAGTGAAGTTAAAAACACAAACAAACATGGCTGCTGTTAGCACTCACAACTGTCATGCTAGGCATTATCCAGTTGTCATGGTGACACGATATCAGGAATAAAAGTGTATAAACACATATATAACACTGTAACAGCTCTACTGTTTGTTAAACATGTCCAGTGTAGATGTTCTTAATTCCTACAGTATTAACAGTCAGTGAAGGCATCAGGAGAGGTGTAGAGTGTGTGAGCGGGAGAGAGGAGAGACAAGAGGAGAAGTTCTTCATTCATTCAAACATTGATTGTTGCTTTGTTGGTTGGCGTGGTAACGCCGACAGTGACCGTTATTAAAGATCAACTGTTCACGACCAGCGGACGGACGCTACAGTACATCTACATTTTCTGTAGGACTTACTGAACGTCATTAATTATTCTGCTTGTTGGTGAGAGCTTTTTAGACTCTGATCCGGACTACAGTCCTGAGCAAAGCACCTCATCAGGTCAGAGGGGACAGGCCCGAGGACGAGCGAGAGGGGCAGTAAATAGAGTCAGGGGAAGCAGAGGCAGGAGACGGGGACTCGGAGGAGTGAACGCCGGGGAAATGTACGCTCTGCAGGAGGAGGGCAGAACGGCTGGACGGGATTTGATTGGTTTAAAATTTGGGGAGCCAAAAAACGGTGATTGGTTGTGTTTTCCCAGGTTTACTCCGGCTGTAGATAGCAGCTTTTTATCACTCTTTTTTAAGAACACATCATGTATTGATTACCATCAGGACATAAAGATCATTTTAACCAGTAGAACAAAAAGTGTATCTTAATCTGAACACCAACCCCAGCTTTAATGACCATTGTTAAATTATGGTTAAGCTAACAGTTTGTCATATACTGTTACAAAACATTATTGTCATCTGAACAATAATAATAATCCTAATGTTGATGATGATGATGATAATTATCTTAATAATTACGATAATAATAATGTTGATGACAGTAATAATATAATAGTAATATTGATGATGATAATGTTAATAACAACAATAATAACTATGATTATTATAAAAATGATAATAATAATAATAAAGGTGTTGATGATGATGATAACGATGATAATAAGAATAATGAATATAATAATGTAAATGTTAATAATAATAATAAATATAATAATGTTGAAAATGTTAATAATAAAAATAAAAATAATGATAATTCTGATGATCTTGATATGATAATAATGATGACGACTATGATGATAACTATAATCATAATAATGATGATAATGATAAAATGAATCATAGTAATGATAGAAATATAAATAATAATTATAATAATAATTATGATGATGTTGGTGATGATAACAATAATAATAGTAATGATAATAATAGTAATGAATATACTAATTATAATTATGATGATGATGATGTTGATGATAATAATAATAAAGAAAAATAAGTTGAAGATTTTGAAGCACAAATAGAATAAAATATATTTAAGCAACAAGTACGAGCAGAACTACCCACACACTAAGAGACTGATCCAAACGTTAGCCCAAATGTAGCTTCATGAAGACACATCAAATGTTTCATTAGGCTTGGACTCGAGCTTTAAAATGTTATAAAATCAAATTCACAAGTCACTTATTGTTATTACTTAATACAGCAAATTAAATCCGTAGGCAAGCTGACAAGACAGCTTAACTTCACTAACATTCGTTAGCTTAGATAGCTAGTTAAAGTTAGCTGCGGTAGCACGACACTAGGGATGCTCCGATCAGATTTTATGCTGCCGATTCTGATACCGATCAGCCATGAGTGCCGATCACCGATACCGATCACATGAATTTTCTGTACATAATTTAGTTATGGTGAGTGCTACATCATCTGGGAAAAAAGGAACCATAAAATCACCTTAATTTAGAAAAAAAGGTCTTTTTAACGAACTTCTTCAAGAGAAAAAATACAAAAAAAAAACTTGCAAGGCACAATGCAGCAACTATTCAGTCAAAGGACAACTGAGAGACACTTAATGTACCTGCTATCAGTAACCTTTAACAGATTGGAAACATTAAGGCTCTCAACAGGCTAAATAGTGCAGAAAGTCAATAAATAAAGACAATATATCTCACAAGTTTGTCTTTCTGAATATGCCATGTTTGAAACTTGTGAAACTTACAGAGAATGGGATTCCTTCTTTAGGGAGACGTTCGATGTGAGAGTACACTGCCTGGTGGAGCTCTGACAGTGTCTGTGAATTATTTACGTCCCGGTGGCACGTAGCGGGACTCCAAGTGAGAGAGCAGTCGGCAGAACCCGGTGTCTTCCACCACTGAGAAAGGCTCATCTAGCCCGATTAATTCAATTATTTTTCGGGTTATTTGCTCACAGCCTTCTGACTGTCACGCTCATACAGGCGAGTGTTGCCACCGTGGGCTGTGTTAGCTGCCGTCTGACTGATGCTGCTCCGGCTGTCTTCTTTTCATTCACTGCCGTGAGACTCAAAACCTCACCATACTCCACCAAGTGTTTGCTCTTTAAATATCTTATTAAATTGGTTTTGTTGAGGCTTTTTTAACGTGCTTCCCCTGCGAGGTATTTTTTCGTCGTATGTGTTGCAGGATGCAAACTTCAAACTTTACAAGTTCCACACGGCAGACATGTTTGTTGTGGTTTGCCGCTGCGCGCCTGCGCAGTGTGAAGGAAAGGGGGAGGGGGCACATTACACACAGGTCCTCTTCAGGCTGCGGTCTGCAAAGTATGAGCCACAGGTGATGGTTTTTTGTGATCGGCAATGAAAGGCATTTATCGGCAAACGCCGATCACATACTTTTTCACAGAAATCGGCCGATTATGATCAGTGGCCGATCGATCGGAGCATCCCTAACGACAACATATGAAACTCTAGATCAAGCGTTGATGCAAATAATTCTAACTAATAAAATACTAATGATACAAACTCACTGACAAGCTTTTCATGGGTCTCATGCAGAGACTGAATAAGACATGGACGTTGTGGTCTATGTGATGTCATTAACGTTAGCTAAGCTAGGCTACGTGTGGCTCATTTTTGATTACATCATTAGCATTATTAAGTCCCTGGCAGTTCTGTCAGTGTCATTGTAATGTGATACACATTTGTGAGTATTATGAGAGAGTTCAGGTTACTTTTCACCAGATATTTATATTAAAGGAGGTCAGACTGGTTAGACGAGACACCTGTGTTACATTAAAGCGATTATTAGCCAGCTGTGGGGGACTTTTCAGCAACCTAACAGCAGGTTCTCTTAAACTTTGTATAACCTGTGAGTGATGTCTGTTATTTCATAATCACTCAACATAATAACTCCTTTCAGACTGATGAGTTATTCCTGAATACATCCTCTGCACTGGTCTGAAACAGGAACATTAAAGAGCATCACAAAGAAGACGCAGACTCACAGAAACACACGGTGATTCTGCATCAGATTACCAAACTGTTCAAACATGCAGAAGAAGAAACCTGCTCTGATTGTGTCTGCTTTTAAAGTCTTTGTTCCAGATGTTCTGCAGCCTCGCCAGCAGCTGCGACTGAAACACATTAATAATCATCACTTCTCTGCCTGGATTAGCACATCAAACGCTAGCCGCTAAAGGCTAACCGCTAGCAGAGGATGATTAGCACTTCAAACAGCTGTGTCTTAAGGCAAAGGAGCTCGCCCGAGCTGGATTAACGCATAAAACACAGCAGCTCAGAGGGAATGCAAATAAGCTGAAGATCTGAACCGTTTCTAGAGCAGTTCTTACAGCCAGACGGATCAACAGATACACGCTCAGAAGAAGAATAAGTAGAAGAAGAAGAAGAAGAAGAAGAAGAAGTAGAATAAGAAGAGCATTATTTATGAGTTTACAGTCCATGGACCGGAATGTATAAGTTTCTTACCTCATTCTGCTCTCATTTTTAAAACCTTACCGCTGGAACTCAGATGATAAAATGTCTCGTTTAGAGAGGACAGATATCAAAGAGGAGGCTGGGAGTAAAAATATTTCACAAGTTAATTAATTATTTAACTAAACGCTCAGAACAAAAATCTAATCCAAGGTTAAAAATACAGGATCGTGTGTAACTCACAAACTCAAAAAAGTTAACTCCAGGGGGCGCTGGAGTCCGGACCAGGATCAAAGATACTAAAGGAGGTGCGTTAGAGTCGACAAGAGCTCTCTCTGTCAGACGCAGATATATTTCATATCTGCATCTAAAGTCCTCTGATACAACGATAGAGGGAGATTCATCATCCAAGAGCTTACAGAGATTATTCATCTCATCTAACAGAATTTAAACTCAGGTTTAACACGACAAACTGAAGGAAAATGGCAAAAAATGAAATGACACATCTCTAAATTTCAGTGAAATCCTGTAAAAAAAGAAAAACAGATGATGAAATCTGTCAGATATTAAAATAATAAAATTACTATGAGCTTCAATGAAATCCAGAAAAATTAACAATAAACCTGTTGACAAAATTAAACAAAACCTTTGTACAAGTTTAAATGAAATGTTAAACATTAATAACAATTTTTAAAAAATGACAAAAGTTGAATAAAACATATTCAACTTTTTCAAAAAAAATCCTGAATATATTGAAAATAAAATATGGACCAAAGACATGTGCAAAATGTGCTTGAAATTTTTAAATAAATCGGTTCAAACACTTAAAAAAAACTGTAAGTACAATTATTTTAAATAAGGACAAAACATTTAATAAAACTAATTAAAAAGTGTGACATATGTCTAACGACCTCAATGAAGTCTGTAAGAATTCTTAAAAAAAGGACAAAAATTGTATTTTAAAGGTTTTCAGAGATTCAATGATTTTAACGAACCTTGTACAAAAATATCTATAAAAATTTTAAAAATAAAAAGCTACAAAAATACGTAAAGAAATAAATATATGTATGAAGCCCAATTTAAAAATATAATAATCATACAAATTATAAAAATAAAATAAAATAGAATAAAATAAAATGAAAAAACCAAACTATGTTTCTAGCACTTTTCAAAACAAGGTTACAAAGTGCTTTACAAATGAAAAACTTTTTAAAGTTAAAATTAAAGAGAAATTTGAGAAATACATAAAATAAGACAGGATCAAATTTAAACACCACCAAAGATTAAAGTAATGAAAAATATAAAACAGCTAAAAAGGGACAAAATTGGACTGAAACCCGAACACCTACAAATGAAACATGTACAAATTAATTACAGACCCATCGGAGCCCCGAAACCCGAGGTGTGTTTAAACCAATGCCCGACTTCTGGAGTTTAGGGTGTCGCCAGAATGAAGTGATAACAACATTTAAAGCTGGGGTTGGTGTTCAGATTTAGATCCACTTTTTGTTATACTGGTTAAAATGATCTATATGTCCTGATGGTAATCATTACATGATGTGTTCTTAAAAAAGACTGAAAAAAAGCTGCTATCTACAGCCGGAGTAAACCTGGGAAAACACCAACCAATCACCGTTTTTTGGGTGCCAAAATTTTAAACCAATCAAATCCCGTCCAGCCGTTCTGCCCTCCTCCTGCAGAGCGTACATTTCCCCGGCGTGCACTCCTCCGAGTCCCCGTCTCCTGCCTCTACTTCCCCTGACTCTATTTACTGCCCCTCTCGCTCGTCCTCGGGCCTGTCCCCTCTGACCTGATGAGGTGCTTTGCTCAGGACTGTAGTCCGGATCAGAGTCTAAAAAGCTCTCACCAATGTCGTGTCTTAACAGCCTGTGATGTGCAGATGTAGAATGAACCTCGTGACACTGGCCAGCTTGAATAGTAATTCGATTTATTACAATCAAACAGCATCAGCATCAGTAACAAGCATCGCGACTGCTTGGAGGACGACCGAGCCAGATGAAGTCGCCTCTCTTCTGTCTCCACGTTCTGGCTTAAATACTATGAAGGTGAACTCAAATTAGAATGAGGGTGTCCTTCAAACATGCACATATATGGACTCTTCAACACAAGTTTCACGTTAGCTGCTATTTGACTCTATTTATGAAAACCTTGTTCTGAGTATTGACAAAGACGTCAGCTGTCTCTGTCAATCATATATTTGCCTAGGTCAAAGGTGATCTTTTTTAGGCCCTCCCTAGAGACTTCTGGAGCCATTCTACTGTAACTCATTCTTGTGGGCCCCTGGACTTATTTTAAACAACACAGACTAGCAACATATACTTAATCTTATGTGGTTGAATATCAGATACTTCACCAACAAGCAGAATAATTAATGACGTTCAGTAAGTCCTACAGAAAATGTAGATGTACTGTAGCGTCCGTCCGCTGGTTGGTGAACACGTTGATCTTTAATAACCGGTCACTGTCGGCCGTTACCACGACAACCAACAAAGCAACAATCAATGTTTGAATGAATGAAGAACTTCTCCTCTTGTCTCTCCTCTCTCCCGCTCACACACTCTACACCTCTCCTGATGCCTTCACTGACTGTCAACACTGTAGGAATTAAGAACATCTACACTGAACAGGTTTAACAAACAGTAGAGTTGTTACAGTGTTATATATATGTTATAACTTTTCTCCTGATATCGTGTCACCATGACAACTGGATAATGCTAACATGACAGTTGTGAGTGCTAACAGCAGCCATGTTTGTTTGTGTTTTTAACTTTCACTATGATAATGTTTTTGTGAGGACCGGTTTTGAATCAGTCACCATCATATGGTCGCAAGTCAGCGGCGCTCCTTCATGTGAGCGGGGGGGCGTCGTATTGGAGGAGCTCTGAGGGAGGAGGGGAGGGGTTAGACGGAGTCATGAGGAAAAGCTACATTCAAATTCATGCTGGTTTTTCCGAGACTGCCAACTCCAGCTTTAAAGGTGACATATCACGCTTTTTTCATCAATATATATTGGTCTAAGAGGTCCCCAAAACATGTCTTTAAAGTTTATGCTCAAAAAAACACTTTGAAATCAGATTTTGGTCTGCCTGAAAAGTCCTCTTCTTCAGTCCTCCTCAGAACACTCTGTTTTCTCTCTGACCACGCCCCCTCAGGAAGTGGATGTGCCTCGGCTCTCCAGCACGTTGATCTAATGTTTACATGTTGGCTGAATATACACGGCTGCTCAGAGATCACGTTACTTCAACCCTCTGAATCTGATCCAGAATCTGATCCTGACGGAGAGGCGCCTGTAGCAGGACCTTTCTGAAGGATTGGTCACAGATTTAGTGTTTCTTGTTGTTTTATTTGTCAGTATGTAGACGTGTGTCTTGGTACACAGCTACAAACATGTAGCTATGTGGCTATGCTAACTAGCGCTAGCACTTATCCATGATAAATAAAAATCATCCACTATATCTTCAAATCTGCAGACGTGGGGAGTAAAACCGACCTTTGTGTTTATTAAGACAGCCTACAACTAGCATGCCTCCTTCCTAAGCTCCTTGTTAGCACACATTTGTGCAGGGAATGAAAAACGGAGGAGGGGTTCAGTATTATTTTATACAGTCTATGGGCTGAACAAGCTCCGAGCTCTGACTTCCTGTGACAGACCGGATATTGTTGTTACGTAACAAAAACACGGAAGTCTGAAACGGCTGGTTTCACACACATTTATAGAAAGGTGGAGAAATCAGAACAGGGGCAGAATGGATTTTTTTCATTCTCGGGGGGGTTTGTAGACAGGGACACAGATTTCAGGTAAAGAACCATTAAAAGGTCCATTTTGCATGATATGTCACCTTTAAAGCTAGGGGACGATACCACAGGTACCAGAGACAGAAACCAGGACCTTCCATTACCAAAACAGACAGACAGAGTCATATAGACTTATCTTGGAGTATCCATTTGACCTGTTATTGCAGCCTCGAGTAACTGGAAGAGGAACGCTCAATTTAACCCCCAGAATCTATTCGTACATCCTCCATAGGCTCTGTGCGCGAGCTTCAGTCGAGCAGAGTACAGTACAGTAAACGTCACACATCATCAGAGCTTCATGTTTTATAGCTGATTTGGGGATTACTCTGAATTCTCAGTCTTTATGGTGTTAGTTTGACTTCTTGTTTCATGTTTTCTTTACTGACTGATGATCAAAGTCTTCCACTGCGCTGTTGCTGCTGGACTGTAATGTTTCATTTATGTAGAAATTTGTTTGCTTGCTGTTTTATCTCTTTACACAAATATGCTTTGGGACTTGTTTATGTGCTGTTGGGGTCTCAAGAGAATACTACTAATTTATAATCAACGTGTTTTATTGATTTTTGTTTTCATGTTAAAGTGAATATGTTCACGTTTTGAATGATCCAAACCAGGGCTGGGTGTTATAGGAAACCTTCCTTAGCTTTGTCCTGTGATCCTTTGAATTTAAAGTCTGGTGGTGATTTGTGTTTTTCTTCTTAACTAACAATGAATAAATCTTATTGAATAACGCTTCTCAATGTTGTGAGAGTAAAGTCACAGCTTCTGTAGCTCTCTATTGAATAAGAGGATGAGGAACGCTGTGATAGCAGAGGGGAGGAATAAACAGAGCAGTGCAGAGACAACAGCATAAAGCACAGAGATAAGGCTGAAGTCAATTAGCCAAATAAATGACCCTCAGTGCCTCAGTCCGGATTCATTACCTCAAAAGAAACGTCTCAATATCGCTTAGAGAGTTCTCAGCCCGTAAGTCAATCAATCTTTATTTATACAGCACCAAATCACAACAACTGTTCTCCTCAGACTCTTTCCAAACAGAGCAGGTCCAGACCGTACTCTATGTTCTATTATTAACAAAGACCCAACATCAAGACCAGGATCAGATCCAGTCCCATCTTACAGACAGGACTCAGTCTGATCTCATCTTAATCCACCATGAGCAGAGCACTTTGCAGCATTTAGCAAGTTACAGTGGCAAGGACAAACTTCCTTTAACAGGCAGAAACCTCCAGCAGGACCAGACTCATGTTAGACACACATCTGCTGAGACCGTGTTGGAGAGAGGGATAGAGGGAGGTGAAGAGAGAGAGAGAGATGATAGTGGGGAGACGGATAGTAGTAGTTGTAGCAGCTGGAGTCTGGCACGTCCACAGCAGCAGAGATCCAGAGGAACCTACGAGACAAGGGAGCTCAGGGACTCCAGAAAGGTCTATGAAAAGAGAGAAGAGAGGGAGACCAGAAGAAAGAAAAAGAGGAGAATAAATCGTGAAGGAATGACAGAAGAAAAGGAGGGGATAAGAAAAGGAGACATAAAGGATGAAGAAACATGGAAAGAAGAGAGGAAAAAGGAAGACAAAGGAAGTGAGAGAAGTGAAGGAAGGAAGGCAGGAAGGAAGGGAGGAAGGAATGAAGGAAGGGAGGGAGGAAGGAAAGAAAGAAAGAAAGAAAGAAAGAAAGAAAGAAAGAAAGAAAGAAAGAAAGAAAGAAAGAAAGAAAGAAAGAAAGAAAGAAAGAAAGAAAGGATGAATAACAGACCCAAAAAGGAATCTACAGCAGAGATCCAGAGGAACCTACGGGACGAGGGAGCTCAGGGACTCCAGGAAGGTCTGAGAAAAGAGAAAAGAGAGGGAGACCAGAAGAAAGAAAAAGAGGTAGAATAAATGGTGAAGGCGTGATAGAAGGAAAGGAGGGGTTGAGAAAAGGAGACATAAAGGATGAAGAAACATGGAAAGAAGAACGGAAAGAGGAAGACAAAGGAAGTGAGAGAAGTGAAGGCAGGAAGGAAGGAATGAAGGAAGGAAGGGAGGAAAGAAAGAAAGATTGAAAGAAGGAGAGAAAAAAAGAGAGAATGAAAGAAAGGATGAATAACAGACCCCAAAAAAAGAATCTACAGCAGAGATCCAGAGGAACCTACGAGACAAGGGAGCTCAGGGACTCCAGAAAGGTCTATGGTTAGTAACTTTAACGGGACATGAAGAGTTAAAGTGAGAGACAGGCAGAGAGAGGAGAGAGAGGGAAAGACAGGATCCTAGTGTGTCAGTCTAAGCCTATAGCAGCAGAACTAAGAGCTGGTCCAAGCCTGATCCAGCTCTGACTATAAGCTTTATCAAAAAGGAAAGTTTGAAGCCTACTCTTAAAAGTAGAGAGTGTGTCTGCCTCCCAGACCCTGACTGGTAGATGATTCCAAAGGAGAGGGGCCTGATAACTGAAGGCTCTACCTCCCATACTACTTCTGGAGACTTAAAGTGCGATGATGAGGGCTGCATGCTGGGAGGGCAGTGTTCTAGAGGGGTGACGGGGGCGCTATGAGCTCTTTATAAAAGGGTTTGAGGAACCTACGGGACAAGGGAGCTCAGGGACTCCAGAAAGGTCTATGGTTAGTAACTTTAATGGGACAGGAAGAGTTAAAAAAAGAGACAGGCAGAGAGAGGAGAGAGAGAGAAATTTAATTTAAAGGCTAAATTCGCTAAAAACTTGATCTGAACCAAGCAGCAAAAAAACAAACAAATTTGTTGACAGAAGGAATATACACAAGTACACCAGACTGCTTTTAGTGCACTTGAAGTACTTTTGTTTTTAGGGTGGGAGGGGGGTATATTTTAGGAGTGATACCCAGCCCTGATCTGGTAATGTCTGGGTGGTAACCCTGGATCTGCAAAAGTCCAGCACATGTGCACTTCTTTCATTTCCACCAAGGAGACCAGTGCTTGTGCAAAACCAAATGTGAGAGTTTATGTTTGATTGAAGCCAAACTTGATTTTTGTCTTTGATCTGCCTGAGCCTGTCAGAGCCGAACAGCTCGGCACGGTTCAGGAGAAGAGCCTCTGTTTGTTTGAACGGCCTTTCCTCCCCTTCCCAAAATGGAAATCTGACCTTCCTTTAACTCATCCGGGGTTGCCGTCCAGACTCGGATTCCTAAGGTTTAATGTGAGGGGTCAAAGGTCAAAACTGAAAATGTCTTTATATGATGTTATAGGTGACACACCATGTTGACCATCATCCTCCATGTGTTGCTGCCCCTCCCCCTCCTTGATATATGTCCCCACACGGTGCAACAGATGGCATTATAGCAGCAGAGTGTTATAATGATCCGATGTGTCATAGATCATCACTGCTTCATTCTGGCCTCATCCGCCATCTTTGTTCCCCCCCCCCCCCACTCGCCCACTAGCCCATCCCCCAGGTTGTGTTTTATTTCGCTTTATGTCACATCCTTCCCGTTGTGTTCCCGTGTTTGAGCCTCATGTTGTTGATTTACGTGCTGCTGTGTGTTTGAATCGGCGGTAAAACACAGTGAAGCTCTCGTGTTTTACTGAAACATCACTCCATCATCTGAAACAGGAACAAGCCTGCAGGACAGGACCCACACACACACGCACATAAACACACACATGAACACTGCCAGGACATACTGTAGGCAGGTAGTGATGTACATTTGTTCAGTGAGGCAGAAAGACTGTGTGCAGGAAGAGTGTTATATAATCAGCAGATGGTCAGCACCACTCACACATTACTCACCATACACACACAATACACACACAATATACATGGAACATACACACTACAGCTATGACTGTTGTTATTATGATTATTATAAACATTATTATTATTATTATTATTATTATTATTATTTTTTTAATTATTATTATTATTATTATTATTGCTATTATTACTGCTATTGTTATTATTATTGTTATAATAATAATAATAATAATTATTATTATTATTCATTTTATTATTATTTCTATTGTTATTATTACCATAATTATAATTATTATAATTATTATTCATTTTATTATAATTCTCATTATTATTACTACTATGATTATTATTACTTTAATAGTTATAATAACAATAATAATAATAATAAATAATAATAATAATGATAGTAGTAATAATGACAAAAATTGTTATTGTCATTATAACTACTATTAATTGCTATTATTATTATTATTATTATTATTATTATTTTAATCATTATTAAAACTATTATTATTGTAAATATTATAACCTTTTTTGAATTATTATTATTACTATAACCATTAATATTATTATTATTAATATTATTATTATTTTTTATATATATAGTTTGAGCGTGCTATGCTGTAACTTAAGTATTATATATTTGTTATTATTTATACACCATCACTATAAAAAAATACCAAACTACAGTAGTATTATGTTACACTTATACATTATACCTATGAACTGCTGCTGAGCTAACATGTATCATGAAATATTGTACAATTCTACAACCCTGAGTCCAAAAAACGTTGTACAGGAAGTGTGTTTAAAGGTGTGTCTGCACATCTTGGCAACAGAAGCAGTGTCTCTCTCCCTTTGTCCGGTAAATTTGGATCCAAAGGTCTTGTTGTTGTGTGGTTCGCTGTCAGAGTCAATATTTCAACCTTAGACTCGAGCTCCACAGACATCTACGACAGGATCACGACCTTTTCAGAGCATCCGGTGTTCCGGTTAGGAGTGTGACTCTGTGAACTGGCAGCTGCTGAAACATAGAAAGAGTCCTTAAAGAGGGGGGTGTTATACTCTCTTGGATTTCAAACTAAGACAGGATGATGGAAGTCTGTGCAAATTTAGCTATAGCTAGGTATGCATACGTTGCAGTAATCCCTTAATATGTGTGCTAACTGCTAAGTGATGGCCCAAAGCTCCACCCCCAACAGGCCACCAGAGGGCTAGCCAATCAGAGGAAAGGGGGTTTGTGGAGCAGGGGTCTTAAAGAGACAGTAGTAAGCAGTGAGACGGATAGTAGTAGTTGTAGCAGCCGGAGTCTACGGCAGAGATCCAGAGGAACCTATGAGACAAGGGAGCTCA